>NW_028123018.1:0-202871 GCF_965194805.1 Balaenoptera borealis | reverse complement strand
CACTAACACTAACCCTAACCCTAACCCATACCCTACGCCGTACCCGCACCCCTCCCCGAACCCGTACCCTAAGCCATACCCTAAACCTAACCCTAAGCCTAACCCTAACCCTAGGCTACCCTTGACTGCTTCTGCCTCCAATTGATTTCCTAAGCAGTAGTGTTTTAAGGAACAGCTTAAAAAGAGAATCCTAATGTGATTTCTTTATAATGGGTGTGTTCCTTATCTTATCCTAGTGTCTAAACTCTTCTCCATGGCTGGACCCCCAAATAATATTCCTTTACGTGCTAAGGGGGAGCTAGAGAGTGGGATAGGTTTACTAACTACCCTAGCCCTAACGCGTAACCTAACCCTAACCCCTACCCTAACCCTAACACGTACCCTAATCCTAACCCGTACCCTAAACCGAGCCCTAACCCTAACACTAACCCTAACCCTAACACATACCCTACGCCGTACCCGAACCCCTCCCCGAACCCATTCCCCAAGCCGTACCCTAAACCTAACCCTAAGCCTAACCCTAACCCTAGGCTACCCTTAACTGCTTCTGCCTCCAATAGATTTCCTAAGCACTAGTGTTTTAAGGAACAGCTTAAAAAGAGAATCCTAAAGTGATTTCTTTATAATGGGTGTGTTCCTTATCTTATCCTAGTGTCTAAACTCTTCTCCATGGCTGGACCCCCAAATAATATTCCTTTACGTGCTAAGGGGTATCTAGAGAGTGGGATAGGTTTAATAACTAACCTAACCCTAACGCGTACCCTAACCCTAACCCCTACCCTAACCCTAACACGTACCCTAATCCTAACCCGTACCCTAAACCGAGCCCTAACCCTAACACTAACCCTAACCCTAACCCTAAACCATACCCTACGCCGTACCCGAACCCCTCCCCAAACCCGTACCCTAAGCCGTAACCTAAGCCTAACCCTAAGCCTAACCCTAACCCTAGGCTACCCTTGACTGCTTCTGCCTCCAATAGATTTCCTAAGCACTAGTGTTTTAAGGAACAGCTTAAAAAGAGAATCCTAATGTGATTTCTTTATAATGGGTGTGTTCCTTATCTTATCCTAGTGTCTAAACTCTTCTCCATGGCTGCACCCCCAAATAATATTGCCTTACGTGCTAAGGGGTATGTAGAGAGTGGGATAGGTTTAATAACTACCCTAACCCTAATGCGTACTCTAACCCTAACCCCTACCCTAACACTAACACGTACCCTAATCCTAACCCGTACCCTAAACCGAGCCCTAACCCTAACACTAACACTAACCCTAACCCTAACCCATACCCTACGCCGTACCCGAACCCCTCCCCAAACCCGTACCCTAAGCCGTACCCTAAGCCTAACCCTAAGCCTAACCCTAACCCTAGGCTACCCTTGACTGCTTCTGCCTCCAATAGATTTCCTAAGCACTAGTGTTTTAAGGAACAGCTTAAAAAGAGAATCCTAATGTGATTTCTTTATAATGGGTGTGTTCCTTATCTTATCCTAGTGTCTAAACTCTTCTCCATGGCTGGACCCTCAAATAATATTCCTTTACGTGCTAAGGGGTATCTAGAGAGTGGGATAGGTTTAATAACTACCCTAACCCTAACGCGTACCCTAACCCTAACCCCTACCCTAACCCTAACACGTACCCTAATCCTAACCCGTACCCTAAAACGAGGCCTAACCCTAACACTAACCCTAACCCTAACCCTAACCCATACCCTACGCCGTACCCGAACCCCTCCCCAAACCCATACCCCAAGCCGTACCCTAAGACTAACCCTAAGCCTAACCCTAACCCTAGGCTACCCTTGACTGCTTCTGCCTCCAATAGATTTCCTAAGCACTAGTGTTTTAAGGAACAGCTTAAAAAGAGAATCCTAATGTGATTTCTTTATAATGGGTGTGTTCCTTATCTTATCCTAGTGTCTAAACTCTTCTCCATGGCTGCACCCCCAAATAATATTCCCTTACGTGCTAAGGGGTATCTAGAGAGTGGGATAGGTTTAATAACTACCCTAACCCTAACGTGTACTCTAACCCTAACGCCTACCCTAACCCTAACACGTACCCTAATCCTAACCCGTACCATAAACCGAGCCCTAACCCTAACACTAACCCTAACCCTAACCCTAACCCATACCCTACGCCGTACCCGCACCCCTCCCCGAACCCGTACCCTAAGCCATACCCTAAACCTAACCCTAAGCCTAACCCTAACCCTAGGCTACCCTTGACTGCTTCTGCCTCCAATTGATTTCCTAAGCAGTAGTGTTTTAAGGAACAGCTTAAAAAGAGAATCCTAATGTGATTTCTTTATAATGGGTGTGTTCCTTATCTTATCCTAGTGTCTAAACTCTTCTCCATGGCTGGACCCCCAAATAATATTCCTTTACGTGCTAAGGGGGAGCTAGAGAGTGGGATAGGTTTGCTAACTACCCTACCCCTAACGCGTAACCTAACCCTAACCCCTACCCTAACCCTAACACGTACCCTAATCCTAACCCGTACCCTAAACCGAGCCCTAACCCTAACACTAACCCTAACCCTAACCCTAACCCATACCCTACGCCGTACCCGAACCCCTCCCCAAACCCATACCCCAAGCCGTACCCTAAGACTAACCCTAAGCCTAACCCTAACCCTAGGCTACCCTTGACTGCTTCTGCCTCCAATAGATTTCCTAAGCACTAGTGTTTTAAGGAACAGCTTAAATAGAGAATCCTAATGTGATTTCTTTATAATGGGTGTGTTCCTTATCTTATCCTAGTGTCTAAATTCTTCTCCATGGCTGCACCCCCAAATAATATTCCCTTACGTGCTAAGGGGTATCTAGACAGTGGGATAGGTTTAATAACTACCCTAACCCTAACGCGTACCCTAACCCTAACCCCTACCCTAACCCTAACACGTACCCTAATCCTAACCCGTACCCTAAACCGAGCCCTAACCCTAACACTAACCCTAACCCTAACCCATACCCTACGCCGTACCCGAACCCCTCCCCGAACCCATTCCCCAAGCCGTACCCTAAACCTAACCCTAAGCCTAACCCTAACCCTAGGCTACCCTTGACTGCTTCTGCCTCCAATAGATTTCCTAAGCACTAGTGTTTTAAGGAACAGCTTAAAAAGAGAATCCTAAAGTGATTTCTTTATAATGGGTGTGTTCCTTATCTTATCCTAGTGTCTAAACTCTTCTCCATGGCTGGACCCCCAAATAATATTCCTTTACGTGCTAAGGGGTATCTAGAGAGTGGGATAGGTTTAATAACTACCCTAACCCTAACGCGTACCCTAACCCTAACCCCTACCCTAACCCTAACACGTACCCTAATCCTAACCCGTACCCTAAACCGAGCCCTAACCCTAACACTAACCCTAACCCTAACCCTAACCCATACCCTACGCCGTACCCGAACCCCTCCCCAAACCCGTACCCTAAGCCGTAACCTAAGCCTAACCCTAAGCCTAACCCTAACCCTAGGCTACCCTTGACTGCTTCTGCCTCCAATAGATTTCCTAAGCACTAGTGTTTTAAGGAACAGCTTAAAAAGAGAATCCTAATGTGATTTCTTTATAATGGGTGTGTTCCTTATCTTATCCTAGTGTCTAAACTCTTCTCCATGGCTGCACCCCCAAATAATATTGCCTTACGTGCTAAGGGGTATGTAGAGAGTGGGATAGGTTTAATAACTACCCTAACCCTAATGCGTACTCTAACCCTAACCCCTACCCTAACACTAACACGTACCCTAATCCTAACCCGTACCCTAAACCGAGCCCTAACCCTAACACTAACACTAACCCTAACCCTAACCCATACCCTACGCTGTACCCGAACCCCTCCCCAAACCCGTACCCTAAGCCGTACCCTAAGCCTAACCCTAAGCCTAACACTAACCCTAGGCTACCCTTGACTGCTTCTGCCTCCAATAGATTTCCTAAGCACTAGTGTTTTAAGCAACAGCTTAAAAAGAGAATCCTAATGTGATTTCTTTATAATGGGTGTGTTCCTTATCTTATCCTAGTGTCTAAATTCTTCTCCATGGCTGGACCCCCAAATAATATTCCTTTACGTGCTAAGGGGTATCTAGAGAGTGGGATAGGTTTACTAACTACCCTAACCCTAACGCGTACCCTAACCCTATCCCCTACCCTAAACCGAACACGTACCCTAATCCTAACTGTACCCTAAACCGACCCCTAACCCTAACACTAACCCTAACCCTAACCCTAACCCATACCCTACGCCATACCCGAAACCCTCCCCGAACCATTACCCTAAGCCGTACCCTAAGCCTAACCCTAACCCTAGGCTACCCTTGACTGCTTCTGCCTCCAATAAATTTCCTAAGCACTAGTGTTTTAAGGAACAGCTTAAAAAGAGAATCCTAATGTGATTTCTTTATAATGGGTGTGTTCCTTATCTTATCCTAGTGTCTAAACTCTTCTCCATGGCTGGACCCTCAAATAATATTCCTTTACGTGCTAAGGGGTATCTAGAGAGTGGGATAGGTTTAATAACTACCCTAACCCTACCGCGTACCCTAACCCTAACCCCTACCCTAACCCTAACACGTACCCTAATCCTAACCCGTACCCTAAACCGAGGCCTAACCCTAACACTAACCCTAACCCTAACCCTAACCCATACCCTACGCCGTACCCGAACCCCTCCCCAAACCCATACCCCAAGCCGTACCCTAAGACTAACCCTAAGCCTAAGCCTAACCCTAGGCTACCCTTGACTGCTTCTGCCTCCAATAGATTTCCTAAGCACTAGTGTTTTAAGGAACAGCTTAAAAAGAGAATCCTAATGTGATTTCTTTATAATGGGTGTGTTCCTTATCTTATCCTAGTGTCTAAACTCTTCTCCATGGCTGCACCCCCAAATAATATTCCCTTACGTGCTAAGGGGTATCTAGAGAGTGGGATAGGTTTAATAACTACCCTAACCCTAACGCGTACCCTAACCCTAACGCCTACCCTAACCCTAACACGTACCCTAATCCTAACCCGTACCCTAAACCGAGCCCTAACCCTAACACTAACCCTAACCCTAACCCTAACCCATACCCTACGCCGTACCCGCACCCCTCCCCGAACCCGTACCCTAAGCCATACCCTAAACCTAACCCTAAGCCTAACCCTAACCCTAGGCTACCCTTGACTGCTTCTGCCTCCAATTGATTTCCTAAGCAGTAGTGTTTTAAGGAACAGCTTAAAAAGAGAATCCTAATGTGATTTCTTTATAATGGGTGTGTTCCTTATCTTATCCTAGTGTCTAAACTCTTCTCCATGGCTGGACCCCCAAATAATATTCCTTTACGTGCTAAGGGGGAGCTAGAGAGTGGGATAGGTTTACTAACTACCCTAGCCCTAACGCGTAACCTAACCCTAACCCCTACCCTAACCCTAATACGTACCCTAATCCTAACCCGTACCCTAAACCGAGCCCTAACCCTAACACTAACCCTAACCCTAACCCATACCCTACGCCGTACCCGAACCCCTCCCCAAACCCATACCCCAAGCCGTACCCTAAGACTAACCCTAAGCCTAACCCTAACCCTAGGCTACCCTTGACTGCTTCTGCCTCCAATAGATTTCCTAAGCACTAGTGTTTTAAGGAACAGCTTAAATAGAGAATCCTAATGTGATTTCTTTATAATGGGTGTGTTCCTTATCTTATCCTAGTGTCTAAATTCTTCTCCATGGCTGCACCCCCAAATAATATTCCCTTACGTGCTAAGGGGTATCTAGACAGTGGGATAGGTTTAATAACTACCCTAACCCTAACGCGTACCCTAACCCTAACCCCTACCCTAACCCTAACACGTACCCTAATCCTAACCCGTACCCTAAACCGAGCCCTAACCCTAACACTAACCCTAACCCTAACCCATACCCTACGCCGTACCCGAACCCCTCCCCGAACCCATTCCCCAAGCCGTACCCTAAACCTAACCCTAAGCCTAACCCTAACCCTAGGCTACCCTTGACTGCTTCTGCCTCCAATAGATTTCCTAAGCACTAGTGTTTTAAGGAACAGCTTAAAAAGAGAATCCTAAAGTGATTTCTTTATAATGGGTGTGTTCCTTATCTTATCCTAGTGTCTAAACTCTTCTCCATGGCTGGACCCCCAAATAATATTCCTTTACGTGCTAAGGGGTATCTAGAGAGTGGGATAGGTTTAATAACTACCCTAACCCTAACGCGTACCCTAACCCTAACCCCTACCCTAACCCTAACACGTACCCTAATCCTAACCCGTACCCTAAACCGAGCCCTAACCCTAACACTAACCCTAACCCTAACCCTAACCCATACCCTACGCCGTACCCGAACCCCTCCCCAAACCCGTACCCTAAGCCGTAACCTAAGCCTAACCCTAAGCCTAACCCTAACCCTAGGCTACCCTTGACTGCTTCTGCCTCCAATAGATTTCCTAAGCACTAGTGTTTTAAGGAACAGCTTAAAAAGAGAATCCTAATGTGATTTCTTTATAATGGGTGTGTTCCTTATCTTATCCTAGTGTCTAAACTCTTCTCCATGGCTGCACCCCCAAATAATATTGCCTTACGTGCTAAGGGGTATGTAGAGAGTGGGATAGGTTTAATAACTACCCTAACCCTAATGCGTACTCTAACCCTAACCCCTACCCTAACACTACCACGTACCCTAATCCTAACCCGTACACTAAACCGAGCCCTAACCCTAACACTAACACTAACCCTAACCCTAACCCATACCCTACGCCGTACCCGAACCCCTCCCCAAACCCGTACCCTAAGCCGTACCCTAAGCCTAACCCTAAGCCTAACACTAACCCTAGGCTACCCTTGACTGCTTCTGCCTCCAATAGATTTCCTAAGCACTAGTGTTTTAAGCAACAGCTTAAAAAGAGAATCCTAATGTGATTTCTTTATAATGGGTGTGTTCCTTATCTTATCCTAGTGTCTAAATTCTTCTCCATGGCTGGACCCCCAAATAATATTCCTTTACGTGCTAAGGGGTATCTAGAGAGTGGGATAGGTTTACTAACTACCCTAACCCTAACGCGTACCCTAACCCTAACCCCTACCCTAAACCGAACACGTACCCTAATCCTAACCGTACCCTAAACCGAGCCCTAACCCTAACACTAACCCTAACCCTAACCCTAACCCATACCCTACGCCATACCCGAAACCCTCCCCGAACCCTTACCCTAAGCCGTACCCTAAGCCTAACCCTAAGCCTAACCCTAACCCTAGGCTACCCTTGACTGCTTCTGCCTCCAATAGATTTCCTAAGCACTAGTGTTTTAAGGAACAGCTTAAAAAGAGAATCCTAATGTGATTTCTTTATAATGGGTGTGTTCCTTATCTTATCCTAGTGTCTAAACTCTTCTCCATGGCTGGACCCTCAAATAATATTCCTTTACGTGCTAAGGGGTATCTAGAGAGTGGGATAGGTTTAATAACTACCCTAACCCTAACGCGTACCCTAACCCTAAACCCTACCCTAACCCTAACACGTACCCTAATCCTAACCCGTACCCTAAACCGAGCCCTAACCCTAACACTAACCCTAACCCTAACCATAACCCATACCCTACGCCATACACGCACCCCTCCCCGAACCCGTACCCTAAGCTGTACCCTAAGCCTAACCCTAAGCCTAACCCTAACCCTAGGCTACCCTTGACTGCTTCAGCCTCCAATAGATTTCCTAAGCACTAGTGTTTTAAGGAACAGCTTAAAAAGAGAATCCTAATGTGATTTCTTTATAATGGGTGTGTTCCTTATCTTATCCTAGTGTCTAAACTCTTCTCCATGGCTGCACCCCCAAATAATATTCCCTTACGTGCTAAGGGGTATCTAGAGAGTGGGATAGGTTTAATAACTACCCTAACCCTAACGCGTACCCTAACCCTAACGCCTACCCTAACCCTAACACGTACCCTAATCCTAACCCGTACCCTAAACCGAGCCCTAACCCTAACACTAACCCTAACCCTAACCCTAAACCATACCCTACGCCGTACCCGCACCCCTCCCCGAACCCGTACCCTAAGCCATACCCTAAACCTAACCCTAAGCCTAACCCTAACCCTAGGCTACCCTTGACTGCTTCTGCCTCCAATTGATTTCCTAAGCAGTAGTGTTTTAAGGAACAGCTTAAAAAGAGAATCCTAATGTGATTTCTTTATAATGGGTGTGTTCCTTATCTTATCCTAGTGTCTAAACTCTTCTCCATGGCTGCACCCCCAAATAATATTCCCTTACGTGCTAAGGGGTATCTAGAGAGTGGGATAGGTTTAATAACTACCCTAACCCTAACGCGTACCCTAACCCTAACGCCTACCCTAACACTAACACGTACCCTAATCCTAACCCGTACCCTAAACCGAGCCCTAACCCTAACACTAACCCGAACCCTAACCCATACCCTACGCCGTACACGAACCCCTCCCCGAACCCATTCCCCAAGCCGTACCCTAAACCTAACCCTAAGCCTAACCCTAACCCTAGGCTACCCTTGACTGCTTCTGCCTCCAATAGATTTCCTAAGCACTAGTGTTTTAAGGAACAGCTTAAAAAGAGAATCCTAATGTGATTTCTTTATAATGGGTGTGTTCCTTATCTTATCCTAGTGTCTAAACTCTTCTCCATGGCTGCACCCCCAAATAATATTGCCTTACGTGCTAAGGGGTATGTAGAGAGTGGGATAGGTTTAATAACTACCCTAACCCTAATGCGTACTCTAACCCTAACCCCTACCCTAACACTAACACGTACCCTAATCCTAACCCGTACCCTAAACCGAGCCCTAACCCTAACACTAACACTAACCCTAACCCTAACCCATACCCTACGCCGTACCCGAACCCCTCCCCAAACCCATACCCCAAGCCGTACCCTAAGACTAACCCTAAGCCTAACCCTAACCCTAGGCTACCCTTGACTGCTTCTGCCTCCAATAGATTTCCTAAGCACTAGTGTTTTAAGGAACAGCTTAAATAGAGAATCCTAATGTGATTTCTTTATAATGGGTGTGTTCCTTATCTTATCCTAGTGTCTAAATTCTTCTCCATGGCTGCACCCCCAAATAATATTCCCTTACGTGCTAAGGGGTATCTAGACAGTGGGATAGGTTTAATAACTACCCTAACCCTAACGCGTACCCTAACCCTAACCCCTACCCTAACCCTAACACGTACCCTAATCCTAACCCGTACCCTAAACCGAGCCCTAACCCTAACACTAACCCTAACCCTAACCCATACCCTACGCCGTACCCGAACCCCTCCCCGAACCCATTCCCCAAGCCGTACCCTAAACCTAACCCTAAGCCTAACCCTAACCCTAGGCTACCCTTGACTGCTTCTGCCTCCAATAGATTTCCTAAGCACTAGTGTTTTAAGGAACAGCTTAAAAAGAGAATCCTAAAGTGATTTCTTTATAATGGGTGTGTTCCTTATCTTATCCTAGTGTCTAAACTCTTCTCCATGGCTGGACCCCCAAATAATATTCCTTTACGTGCTAAGGGGTATCTAGAGAGTGGGATAGGTTTAATAACTACCCTAACCCTAACGCGTACCCTAACCCTAACCCCTACCCTAACCCTAACACGTACCCTAATCCTAACCCGTACCCTAAACCGAGCCCTAACCCTAACACTAACCCTAACCCTAACCCTAACCCATACCCTACGCCGTACCCGAACCCCTCCCCAAACCCGTACCCTAAGCCGTAACCTAAGCCTAACCCTAAGCCTAACCCTAACCCTAGGCTACCCTTGACTGCTTCTGCCTCCAATAGATTTCCTAAGCACTAGTGTTTTAAGGAACAGCTTAAAAAGAGAATCCTAATGTGATTTCTTTATAATGGGTGTGTTCCTTATCTTATCCTAGTGTCTAAACTCTTCTCCATGGCTGCACCCCCAAATAATATTGCCTTACGTGCTAAGGGGTATGTAGAGAGTGGGATAGGTTTAATAACTACCCTAACCCTAATGCGTACTCTAACCCTAACCCCTACCCTAACACTAACACGTACCCTAATCCTAACCCGTACCCTAAACCGAGCCCTAACCCTAACACTAACACTAACCCTAACCCTAACCCATACCCTACGCTGTACCCGAACCCCTCCCCAAACCCGTACCCTAAGCCGTACCCTAAGCCTAACCCTAAGCCTAACACTAACCCTAGGCTACCCTTGACTGCTTCTGCCTCCAATAGATTTCCTAAGCACTAGTGTTTTAAGCAACAGCTTAAAAAGAGTATCCTAATGTGATTTCTTTATAATGGGTGTGTTCCTTATCTTATCCTAGTGTCTAAATTCTTCTCCATGGCTGGACCCCCAAATAATATTCCTTTACGTGCTAAGGGGTATCTAGAGAGTGGGATAGGTTTACTAACTACCCTAACCCTAACGCGTACCCTAACCCTATCCCCTACCCTAAACCGAACACGTACCCTAATCCTAACTGTACCCTAAACCGACCCCTAACCCTAACACTAACCCTAACCCTAACCCTAACCCATACCCTACGCCATACCCGAAACCCTCCCCGAACCATTACCCTAAGCCGTACCCTAAGCCTAACCCTAAGCCTAACCCTAACCCTAGGCTACCCTTGACTGCTTCTGCCTCCAATAAATTTCCTAAGCACTAGTGTTTTAAGGAACAGCTTAAAAAGAGAATCCTAATGTGATTTCTTTATAATGGGTGTGTTCCTTATCTTATCCTAGTGTCTAAACTCTTCTCCATGGCTGGACCCTCAAATAATATTCCTTTACGTGCTAAGGGGTATCTAGAGAGTGGGATAGGTTTAATAACTACCCTAACCCTACCGCGTACCCTAACCCTAACCCCTACCCTAACCCTAACACGTACCCTAATCCTAACCCGTACCCTAAACCGAGGCCTAACCCTAACACTAACCCTAACCCTAACC
The DNA here is from genome assembly GCF_965194805.1 of Balaenoptera borealis. Lineage (NCBI taxonomy): Eukaryota > Metazoa > Chordata > Mammalia > Artiodactyla > Balaenopteridae > Balaenoptera > Balaenoptera borealis. The sequence continues at coordinate 191,930 of NW_028123018.1, read as the reverse complement.
CTAACCCATACCCTACGCCGTACCCGAACCCCTCCCCAAACCCATACCCCAAGCCGTACCCTAAGACTAACCCTAAGCCTAAGCCTAACCCTAGGCTACCCTTGACTGCTTCTGCCTCCAATAGATTTCCTAAGCACTAGTGTTTTAAGGAACAGCTTAAAAAGAGAATCCTAATGTGATTTCTTTATAATGGGTGTGTTCCTTATCTTATCCTAGTGTCTAAACTCTTCTCCATGGCTGCACCCCCAAATAATATTCCCTTACGTGCTAAGGGGTATCTAGAGAGTGGGATAGGTTTAATAACTACCCTAACCCTAACGCGTACCCTAACCCTAACGCCTACCCTAACCCTAACACGTACCCTAATCCTAACCCGTACCCTAAACCGAGCCCTAACCCTAACACTAACCCTAACCCTAACCCTAACCCATACCCTACGCCGTACCCGCACCCCTCCCCGAACCCGTACCCTAAGCCATACCCTAAACCTAACCCTAAGCCTAACCCTAACCCTAGGCTACCCTTGACTGCTTCTGCCTCCAATTGATTTCCTAAGCAGTAGTGTTTTAAGGAACAGCTTAAAAAGAGAATCCTAATGTGATTTCTTTATAATGGGTGTGTTCCTTATCTTATCCTAGTGTCTAAACTCTTCTCCATGGCTGGACCCCCAAATAATATTCCGTTACGTGCTAAGGGGGAGCTAGAGAGTGGGATAGGTTTACTAACTACCCTAGCCCTAACGCGTAACCTAACCCTAACCCCTACCCTAACCCTAATACGTACCCTAATCCTAACCCGTACCCTAAACCGAGCCCTAACCCTAACACTAACCCTAACCCTAACCCATACCCTACGCCGTACCCGAACCCCTCCCCAAACCCATACCCCAAGCCGTACCCTAAGACTAACCCTAAGCCTAACCCTAACCCTAGGCTACCCTTGACTGCTTCTGCCTCCAATAGATTTCCTAAGCACTAGTGTTTTAAGGAACAGCTTAAATAGAGAATCCTAATGTGATTTCTTTATAATGGGTGTGTTCCTTATCTTATCCTAGTGTCTAAATTCTTCTCCATGGCTGCACCCCCAAATAATATTCCCTTACGTGCTAAGGGGTATCTAGACAGTGGGATAGGTTTAATAACTACCCTAACCCTAACGCGTACCCTAACCCTAACCCCTACCCTAACCCTAACACGTACCCTAATCCTAACCCGTACCCTAAACCGAGCCCTAACCCTAACACTAACCCTAACCCTAACCCATACCCTACGCCGTACCCGAACCCCTCCCCGAACCCATTCCCCAAGCCGTACCCTAAACCTAACCCTAAGCCTAACCCTAACCCTAGGCTACCCTTGACTGCTTCTGCCTCCAATAGATTTCCTAAGCACTAGTGTTTTAAGGAACAGCTTAAAAAGAGAATCCTAAAGTGATTTCTTTATAATGGGTGTGTTCCTTATCTTATCCTAGTGTCTAAACTCTTCTCCATGGCTGGACCCCCAAATAATATTCCTTTACGTGCTAAGGGGTATCTAGAGAGTGGGATAGGTTTAATAACTACCCTAACCCTAACGCGTACCCTAACCCTAACCCCTACCCTAACCCTAACACGTACCCTAATCCTAACCCGTACCCTAAACCGAGCCCTAACCCTAACACTAACCCTAACCCTAACCCTAACCCATACCCTACGCCGTACCCGAACCCCTCCCCAAACCCGTACCCTAAGCCGTAACCTAAGCCTAACCCTAAGCCTAACCCTAACCCTAGGCTACCCTTGACTGCTTCTGCCTCCAATAGATTTCCTAAGCACTAGTGTTTTAAGGAACAGCTTAAAAAGAGAATCCTAATGTGATTTCTTTATAATGGGTGTGTTCCTTATCTTATCCTAGTGTCTAAACTCTTCTCCATGGCTGCACCCCCAAATAATATTGCCTTACGTGCTAAGGGGTATGTAGAGAGTGGGATAGGTTTAATAACTACCCTAACCCTAATGCGTACTCTAACCCTAACCCCTACCCTAACACTACCACGTACCCTAATCCTAACCCGTACACTAAACCGAGCCCTAACCCTAACACTAACACTAACCCTAACCCTAACCCATACCCTACGCCGTACCCGAACCCCTCCCCAAACCCGTACCCTAAGCCGTACCCTAAGCCTAACCCTAAGCCTAACACTAACCCTAGGCTACCCTTGACTGCTTCTGCCTCCAATAGATTTCCTAAGCACTAGTGTTTTAAGCAACAGCTTAAAAAGAGAATCCTAATGTGATTTCTTTATAATGGGTGTGTTCCTTATCTTATCCTAGTGTCTAAATTCTTCTCCATGGCTGGACCCCCAAATAATATTCCTTTACGTGCTAAGGGGTATCTAGAGAGTGGGATAGGTTTACTAACTACCCTAACCCTAACGCGTACCCTAACCCTAACCCCTACCCTAAACCGAACACGTACCCTAATCCTAACCGTACCCTAAACCGAGCCCTAACCCTAACACTAACCCTAACCCTAACCCTAACCCATACCCTACGCCATACCCGAAACCCTCCCCGAACCCTTACCCTAAGCCGTACCCTAAGCCTAACCCTAAGCCTAACCCTAACCCTAGGCTACCCTTGACTGCTTCTGCCTCCAATAGATTTCCTAAGCACTAGTGTTTTAAGGAACAGCTTAAAAAGAGAATCCTAATGTGATTTCTTTATAATGGGTGTGTTCCTTATCTTATCCTAGTGTCTAAACTCTTCTCCATGGCTGGACCCTCAAATAATATTCCTTTACGTGCTAAGGGGTATCTAGAGAGTGGGATAGGTTTAATAACTACCCTAACCCTAACGCGTACCCTAACCCTAAACCCTACCCTAACCCTAACACGTACCCTAATCCTAACCCGTACCCTAAACCGAGCCCTAACCCTAACACTAACCCTAACCCTAACCATAACCCATACCCTACGCCATACACGCACCCCTCCCCGAACCCGTACCCTAAGCTGTACCCTAAGCCTAACCCTAAGCCTAACCCTAACCCTAGGCTACCCTTGACTGCTTCAGCCTCCAATAGATTTCCTAAGCACTAGTGTTTTAAGGAACAGCTTAAAAAGAGAATCCTAATGTGATTTCTTTATAATGGGTGTGTTCCTTATCTTATCCTAGTGTCTAAACTCTTCTCCATGGCTGCACCCCCAAATAATATTCCCTTACGTGCTAAGGGGTATCTAGAGAGTGGGATAGGTTTAATAACTACCCTAACCCTAACGCGTACCCTAACCCTAACGCCTACCCTAACCCTAACACGTACCCTAATCCTAACCCGTACCCTAAACCGAGCCCTAACCCTAACACTAACCCTAACCCTAACCCTAAACCATACCCTACGCCGTACCCGCACCCCTCCCCGAACCCGTACCCTAAGCCATACCCTAAACCTAACCCTAAGCCTAACCCTAACCCTAGGCTACCCTTGACTGCTTCTGCCTCCAATTGATTTCCTAAGCAGTAGTGTTTTAAGGAACAGCTTAAAAAGAGAATCCTAATGTGATTTCTTTATAATGGGTGTGTTCCTTATCTTATCCTAGTGTCTAAACTCTTCTCCATGGCTGCACCCCCAAATAATATTCCCTTACGTGCTAAGGGGTATCTAGAGAGTGGGATAGGTTTAATAACTACCCTAACCCTAACGCGTACCCTAACCCTAACGCCTACCCTAACACTAACACGTACCCTAATCCTAACCCGTACCCTAAACCGAGCCCTAACCCTAACACTAACCCGAACCCTAACCCATACCCTACGCCGTACACGAACCCCTCCCCGAACCCATTCCCCAAGCCGTACCCTAAACCTAACCCTAAGCCTAACCCTAACCCTAGGCTACCCTTGACTGCTTCTGCCTCCAATAGATTTCCTAAGCACTAGTGTTTTAAGGAACAGCTTAAAAAGAGAATCCTAATGTGATTTCTTTATAATGGGTGTGTTCCTTATCTTATCCTAGTGTCTAAACTCTTCTCCATGGCTGCACCCCCAAATAATATTGCCTTACGTGCTAAGGGGTATGTAGAGAGTGGGATAGGTTTAATAACTACCCTAACCCTAATGCGTACTCTAACCCTAACCCCTACCCTAACACTAACACGTACCCTAATCCTAACCCGTACCCTAAACCGAGCCCTAACCCTAACACTAACACTAACCCTAACCCTAACCCATACCCTACGCCGTACCCGAACCCCTCCCCAAACCCGTACCCTAAGCCGTACCCTAAGCCTAACCCTAAGCCTAACACTAAACCTAGGCTACCCTTGACTGCTTCTGCCTCCAATAGATTTCCTAAGCACTAGTGTTTTAAGCAACAGCTTAAAAAGAGAATCCTAATGTGATTTCTTTATAATGGGTGTGTTCCTTATCTTATCCTAGTGTCTAAACTCTTCTCCATGGCTGGACCCCCAAATAATATTCCTTTACGTGCTAAGGGGGAGCTAGAGAGTGGGATAGGTTTACTAACTACCCTAGCCCTAACGCGTAACCTAACCCTAACCCCTACCCTAACCCTAACACGTACCCTAATCCTAACCCGTACCCTAAACCGAGCCCTAACCCTAACACTAACCCTAACCCTAACCCTAACCCATACCCTACGCCGTACCCGAACCCCTCCCCAAACCCATACCCCAAGCCGTACCCTAAGACTAACCCTAAGCCTAACCCTAACCCTAGGCTACCCTTGACTGCTTCTGCCTCCAATAGATTTCCTAAGCACTAGTGTTTTAAGGAACAGCTTAAATAGAGAATCCTAATGTGATTTCTTTATAATGGGTGTGTTCCTTATCTTATCCTAGTGTCTAAATTCTTCTCCATGGCTGCACCCCCAAATAATATTCCCTTACGTGCTAAGGGGTATCTAGACAATGGGATAGGTTTAATAACTACCCTAACCCTAACGCGTACCCTAACCCTAACCCCTACCCTAACCCTAACACGTACCCTAATCCTAACCCGTACCCTAAACCGAGCCCTAACCCTAACACTAACCCTAACCCTAACCCATACCCTACGCCGTACCCGAACCCCTCCCCGAACCCATTCCCCAAGCCGTACCCTAAACCTAACCCTAAGCCTAACCCTAACCCTAGGCTACCCTTGACTGCTTCTGCCTCCAATAGATTTCCTAAGCACTAGTGTTTTAAGGAACAACTTAAAAAGAGAATCCTAATGTGATTTCTTTATAATGGGTGTGTTCCTTATCTTATCCTAGTGTCTAAACTCTTCTCCATGGCTGCACCCCCAAATAATATTGCCTTACGTGCTAAGGGGTATGTAGAGAGTGGGATAGGTTTAATAACTACCCTAACCCTAATGCGTACTCTAACCCTAACCCCTACCCTAACACTAACACGTACCCTAATCCTAACCCGTACCCTAAACCGAGCCCTAACCCTAACACTAACACTAACCCTAACCCTAACCCATACCCTACGCCGTACCCAAACCCCTCCCCAAACCCGTACCCTAAGCCGTACCCTAAGCCTAACCCTAAGCCTAACACTAACCCTAGGCTACCCTTGACTGCTTCTGCCTCCAATAGATTTCCTAAGCACTAGTGTTTTAAGCAACAGCTTAAAAAGAGAATCCTAATGTGATTTCTTTATAATGGGTGTGTTCCTTATCTTATCCTAGTGTCTAAACTCTTCTCCATGGCTGCACCCCCAAATAATATTCCCTTACGTGCTAAGGGGTATCTACAGAGTGGGATAGGTTTAATAACTATCCTAACCCTAACGCGTACCCTAACCCTAACGCCTACCCTAACCCTAACACGTACCCTAAACCTAACCCGTACCCTAAACCGAGCCCTAACCCTAACACTAACCCTAACCCTAACCCTAACCCATACCCTACGCCGTACCCGCACCCCTCCCCGAACCCGTACCCTAAGCCATACCCTAAACCTAACCCTAAGCTTAACCCTAACCCTAGGCTACCCTTGACTGCTTCTGCCTCCAATTGATTTCCTAAGCAGTAGTGTTTTAAGGAACAGCTTAAAAAGAGAATCCTAATGTGATTTCTTTATAATGGGTGTGTTCCTTATCTTATCCTAGTGTCTAAACTCTTCTCCATGGCTGGACCCCCAAATAATATTCCTTTACGTGCTAAGGGGGAGCTAGAGAGTGGGATAGGTTTACTAACTACCCTAGCCCTAACGCGTAACCTAACCCTAACCCCTACCCTAACCCTAACACGTACCCTAATCCTAACCCGTACCCTAAACCGAGCCCTAACCCTAACACTAACACTAAACCTAACCCTAACCCATACCCTACGCCGTACCCGCACCCCTCCCCGAACCCGTACCCTAAGCCATACCCTAAACCTAACCCTAAGCCTAACCCTAACCCTAGGCTACCCTTGACTGCTTCTGCCTCCAATTGATTTCCTAAGCAGTAGTGTTTTAAGAAACAGCTTAAAAAGAGAATCCTAATGTGATTTCTTTATAATGGGTGTGTTCCTTATTTTATCCTAGTGTCTAAACTCTTCTCCATGGCTGGACCCTCAAATAATATTCCTTTACGTGCTAAGGGGGAGCTAGAGAGTGGGATAGGTTTACTAACTACCCTAACCCTAACGCGTAACCTAACCCTAACCCCTACCCTAACCCTAACACGTACCCTAATCCTAACCCGTACCCTAAACCGAGCCCTAACCCTAACACTAACCCTAACCCTAACCCTAACCCATACCCTACGCCGTACCCGAACCCCTCCCCAAACCCATACCCCAAGCCGTACCCTAAGACTAACCCTAAGCCTAACCCTAACCCTAGGCTACCCTTGACTGCTTCTGCCTCCAATAGATTTCCTAAGCACTAGTGTTTTAAGGAACAGCTTAAAAAGAGAATCCTAATGTGATTTCTTTATAATGGGTGTGTTCCTTATCTTATCCTAGTGTCTAAACTCTTCTCCATGGCTGCACCCCCAAATAATATTCCCTTACGTGCTAAGGGGTATCTAGAGAGTGGGATAGGTTTAATAACTATCCTAACCCTAACGCGTACCCTAACCCTAACGCCTACCCTAACCCTAACACGTACCCTAAACCTAACCCGTACCCTAAACCGAGCCCTAACCCTAACACTAACCCTAACCCTAACCCTAACCCATACCCTACGCCGTACACGCACCCCTCCCCGAACCCGTACCCTAAGCCATACCCTAAACCTAACCCTAAGCCTAACCCTAACCCTAGGCTACCCTTGACTGCTTCTGCCTCCAATTGATTTCCTAAGCAGTAGTGTTTTAAGAAACAGCTTAAAAAGAGAATCCTAATGTGATTTCTTTATAATGGGTGTGTTCCTTATCTTATCCTAGTGTCTAAACTCTTCTCCATGGCTGGACCCTCAAATAATATTCCTTTACGTGCTAAGGGGGAGCTAGAGAGTGGGATAGGTTTACTAACTACCCTAGCCCTAACGCGTAACCTAACCCTAACACCTACCCTAACCCTAACACGTACCCTAATCCTAACCCGTAACCTAAACCGAGCCCTAACCCTAACACTAACCCTAACCCTAACCCTAACCCATACCCTACGCCGTACCCGAACCCCTCCCTGAACCCATTCCCCAAGCCGTACCCTAAACCTAACCCTAAGCCTAACCCTAACCCTAGGCTACCCTTGACTGCTTCTGCCTCCAATAGATTTCCTAAGCACTAGTGTTTTAAGGAACAGCTTAAAAAGAGAATTCTAAAGTGATTTCTTTATAATGGGGGTGTTCCTTATCTTATCCTAGTGTCTAAAATCTTCTCCATGGCTGGACCCCCAAATAATATTCCTTTACGTGCTAAGGGGTATCTAGAGAGTGGGATAGGTTTAATAACTACACTAACCCTAACGCGTACCCTAACCCTAACCCCTACCCTAACCCTAACACGTACCCTAATCCTAACCCGTACCCTAAACCGAGCCCTAACCCTAACACTAACCCTAACCCTAACCCTAACCCATACCCTACACCGTACCCGAACCCCTCCCCAAACCCGTACCCTAAGCCGTACCCTAAGGCTAACCCTAAGCCTAACCCTAACCCTAGGCTACCCTTGACTGCTTCTGCCTCCAATAGATTTCCTAAGCACTAGTGTTTTAAGCAACAGCTTAAAAAGAGAATCCTAATGTGATTTCTTTATAATGGGTGTGTTCCTTATCTTATCCTAGTGTCTAAACTCTTCTCCATGGCTGCACCTCCAAATAATATTGCCTTACGTGCTAAGGGGTATGTAGAGAGTGGGATAGTTTTAATAACTACCCTAACCCTAATGCGTACTCTAACCCTAACCCCTACCCTAACACTAACACGTACCCTAATCCTAACCCGTACCCTAAACCGAGCCCTAACCCTAACACTAACACTAACCCTAACCCTAACCCATACCCTACGCCGTACCCGAACCCCTCCCCAAACCCGTACCCTAAGCCATACCGTAAGCCTAACCCTAAGCCTAACACTAACCCTAGGCTACCCTTGACTGCTTCTGCCTCCAATAGATTTCCTAAGCACTAGTGTTTTAAGCAACAGCTTAAAAAGAGAATCCTAATGTGATTTCTTTATAATGGGTGTGTTCCTTATCTTATCCTAGTGTGTAAACTCTTCTCCATGGCTGGACCCCCAAATAATATTCCTTTACGTGCTAAGGGGTATCTAGAGAGTGGGATAGGTTTAATAACTACCCTAACCCTAACGCGTACCCTAACCCTAACCCCTACCCTAACCCTAACACGTACCCTAATCCTAACCCGTACCCTAAACCGAGCCCTAACCCTAACACTAACCCTAACCCTAACCCTAACCCATACCCTACGCCGTATCCGAAACCCTCCCCGAACCCTTACCCTAAGCCGTACCCTAAGCCTAACCCTAAGCCTAACCCTAACCCTAGGCTACCCTTGACTGCTTCTGCCTCCAATAGATTTCCTAAGCACTAGTGTTTTAAGGAACAGCTGAAAAAGAGAATCCTAAAGTGATTTCTTTATAATGGGTGTGTTCCTTATCTTATCCTAGTGTCTAAACTCTTCTCCATGGCTGGACCCCCAAATAATATTCCTTTACGTGCTAAGGGGTATCTAGAGAGTGGGATAGGTTTAATAACTACCCTAACCCTAACGCGTACCCTAACCCTAACCCCTACCCTAACCCTGACACGTACCCTAATCCTAACCCGTACCCTAAACCGAGCCCTAACCCTAACACTAACCCTAACCCTAACCCTAACCCATACCCTACGCCGTACCCGAACCCCTCCCCGAACCCGTACCCTAAGCCGTACCCTAACCCTAACCCTAAGCCTAACCCTAACCCTAGGCTACCCTTGACTGCTTCTGCCTCCAATAGATTTCCTAAGCACTAGTGTTTTAAGGAACAGCTTAAAAAGAGAATCCTAAAGTGATTTCTTTATAATGGGTGTGTTCCTTATCTTATCCTAGTGTCTAAAATCTTCTCCATGGCTGGACCCCCAAATAATATTCCTTTACGTGCTAATGGGTATCTAGAGAGTGGGATAGGTTTAATAACTACCCTAACCCTAACGCGTACCCTAACCCTAACCACTACCCTAACCCTAACACGTACCCTAATCCTAACCCGTACCCTAAACCGAGCCCTAACCCTAACACTAACCCTAACCCTAACCCTAACCCATACCCTACGCCGTACCCACACCCCTCCCCGAACCCGTACCCTAAGCCGTACCCTAAGCCTAACCCTAAGCCTAACCCTAACCCTAGGCTACCCTTGACTGCTTCTGCCTCCAATAGATTTCCTAAGCACTACTGTTTTAAGGAACAGCTTAAAAAGAGAATCCTAATGTGATTTCTTTATAATGGGTGTGTTCCTTATCTTATCCTAGTGTCTAAACTCTTCTCCATGGCTGCACCCCCAAATAATATTGCCTTACGTGCTAAGGGGTATCTAGAGAGTGGGATAGGTTTAATAACTACCCTAACCCTAATGCGTACTCTAACCCTAACCCCTACCCTAACACTAACACGTACCCTAATCCTAACCCGTACCCTAAACCGAGCCCTAACCCTAAGACTAACACTAACCCTAACCCTAACCCATACCCTACGCCGTACCCGAACCCCTCCCCAAACCCGTACCCTAAGCCGTACCCTAAGCCTAACCCTAAGCCTAACACTAACCCTAGGCTACCCTTGACTGCTTCTGCCTCCAATAGATTTCCTAAGCACTAGTGTTTTAAGCAACAGCTTAAAAAGAGAATCCTAATGTGATTTCTTTATAATGGGTGTGTTCCTTATCTTATCCTAGTGTCTAAATTCTTCTCCATGGCTGGACCCCCAAATAATATTCCTTTACGTGCTAAGGGGTATCTAGAGAGTGGGTTAGGTTTACTAACTACCCTAACCCTAACGCGTACCCTAACCCTAACCCCTACCCTAATCCGAACACGTACCCTAATCCTAACCGTACCCTAAACCGAGCCCTAACCCTAACACTAACCCTAACCCTAACCCTAACCCATACCCTACGCTGTACCCGCACCCCTCCCCGAACCCGTACCCTAAGCCGTACCCTAACCCTAACCCTAAGCCTAACCCCAACCCTAGGCTACCCTTGACTGCTTCTGCCTCCAATAGATTTCCTAAGCACTAGTGTTTTAAGGAACAGCTTAAAAAGAGAATCCTAATGTGATTTCTTTATAATGGGTGTGTTCCTTATCTTATCCTAGTGTCTAAACTCTTCTCCATGGCTGCACCCCCAAATAATATTCCTTTACGTGCTAAGGGGTATCTAGAGAGTGGGATAGGTTTAATTACTACCCTAACCCTAACGCGTACCCTAACCCTAACCCCTACCCTAACCCTAACACGTACCCTAATCCTAACCCGTACCCTAAACCGAGCCCTAACCCTAACACTAACCATAACCCTAACCCTAACCCATACCCTACGCCGTACCCGAACCCCTCCCCGAACCCGTACCCTAAGCCGTACCCTAACCCTAACCCTAAGCCTAACCCTAACCCTAGGCTACCCTTGACTGCTTCTGCCTCCAATAGATTTCCTAAGCACTAGTGTTTTAAGGAACAGCTGAAAAAGAGAATTCTAAAGTGATTTCTTTATAATGGGTGTGTTCCTTATCTTATCCTAGTGTCTAAACTCTTCTCCATGGCTGGACCCCCAAATAATATTCCTTTACGTGCTAAGGGGTATCTAGAGAGTGGGATAGGTTTAATAACTACACTAACCCTAACGCGTACCCTAACCCTAACCCCTACCCTAACCCTAACACGTACCCTAATCCTAACCCGTACCCTAAACCGAGCCCTAACCCTAACACTAACCCTAACCCTAACCCTAACCCATACCCTACACCGTACCCGAACCCCTCCCCAAACCCGTACCCTAAGCCGTACCCTAAGGCTAACCCTAAGCCTAACCCTAACCCTAGGCTACCCTTGACTGCTTCTGCATCCAATAGATTTCCTAAGCACTAGTGTTTTAAGCAACAGCTTAAAAAGAGAATCCTAATGTGATTTCTTTATAATGGGTGTGTTCCTTATCTTATCCTAGTGTCTAAACTCTTCTCCATGGCTGCACCCCCAAATAATATTCCTTTACGTGCTAAGGGGTATCTAGAGAGTGGGTTAGGTTTACTAACTACCCTAACCCTAACGCGTACCCTAACCCTAACCCCTACCCTAATCCGAACACGTACCCTAATCCTAACCGTACCCTAAACCGACCCCTAACCCTAACACTAACCCTAACCCTAACCCTAACCCATACCCTACGCCATACCCGCACCCCTCCCCGAACCCGTACCCTAAGCCGTACCCTAACCCTAACCCTAAGCCTAACCCCAACCCTAGGCTACCCTTGACTGCTTCTGCCTCCAATAGATTTCCTAAGCACTAGTGTTTTAAGGAACAGCTTAAAAAGAGAATCCTAATGTGATTTCTTTATAATGGGTGTGTTCCTTATCTTATCCTAGTGTCTAAACTCTTCTCCATGGCTGCACCCCCAAATAATATTCCTTTACGTGCTAAGGGGTATCTAGAGAGTGGGATAGGTTTAATAACTACCCTAACCCTAACGCGTACCCTAACCCTAACCCCTACCCTAACCCTAACACGTACCCTAATCCTAACCCGTACCCTAAACCGAGCCCTAACCCTAACACTAACCCTAACCCTAACCCTAACCCATACCCTACGCCGTATCCGAAACCCTCCCCGAACCCTTACCCTAAGCCGTACCCTAAGCCTAACCCTAAGCCTAACCCTAACCCTAGGCTACCCTTGACTGCTTCTGCCTCCAATAGATTTCCTAAGCACTAGTGTTTTAAGGAACAGCTGAAAAAGAGAATCCTAAAGTGATTTCTTTATAATGGGTGTGTTCCTTATCTTATCCTAGTGTCTAAACTCTTCTCCATGGCTGGACCCCCAAATAATATTCCTTTACGTGCTAAGGGGTATCTAGAGAGTGGGATAGGTTTAATAACTACCCTAACCCTAACGCGTACCCTAACCCTAACCCCTACCCTAACCCTGACACGTACCCTAATCCTAACCCGTACCCTAAACCGAGCCCTAACCCTAACACTAACCCTAACCCTAACCCTAACCCATACCCTACGCCGTACCCGAACCCCTCCCCGAACCCGTACCCTAAGCCGTACCCTAACCCTAACCCTAAGCCTAACCCTAACCCTAGGCTACCCTTGACTGCTTCTGCCTCCAATAGATTTCCTAAGCACTAGTGTTTTAAGGAACAGCTTAAAAAGAGAATCCTAAAGTGATTTCTTTATAATGGGTGTGTTCCTTATCTTATCCTAGTGTCTAAAATCTTCTCCATGGCTGGACCCCCAAATAATATTCCTTTACGTGCTAATGGGTATCTAGAGAGTGGGATAGGTTTAATAACTACCCTAACCCTAACGCGTACCCTGACCCTAACCACTACCCTAACCCTAACACGTACCCTAATCCTAACCCGTACCCTAAACCGAGCCCTAACCCTAACACTAACCCTAACCCTAACCCTAACCCATACCCTACGCCGTACCCACACCCCTCCCCGAACCCGTACCCTAAGCCGTACCCTAAGCCTAACCCTAAGCCTAACCCTAACCCTAGGCTACCCTTGACTGCTTCTGCCTCCAATAGATTTCCTAAGCACTACTGTTTTAAGGAACAGCTTAAAAAGAGAATCCTAATGTGATTTCTTTATAATGGGTGTGTTCCTTATCTTATCCTAGTGTCTAAACTCTTCTCCATGGCTGCACCCCCAAATAATATTGCCTTACGTGCTAAGGGGTATCTAGAGAGTGGGATAGGTTTAATAACTACCCTAACCCTAATGCGTACTCTAACCCTAACCCCTACCCTAACACTAACACGTACCCTAATCCTAACCCGTACCCTAAACCGAGCCCTAACCCTAAGACTAACACTAACCCTAACCCTAACCCATACCCTACGCCGTACCCGAACCCCTCCCCAAACCCGTACCCTAAGCCGTACCCTAAGCCTAACCCTAAGCCTAACACTAACCCTAGGCTACCCTTGACTGCTTCTGCCTCCAATAGATTTCCTAAGCACTAGTGTTTTAAGCAACAGCTTAAAAAGAGAATCCTAATGTGATTTCTTTATAATGGGTGTGTTCCTTATCTTATCCTAGTGTCTAAATTCTTCTCCATGGCTGGACCCCCAAATAATATTCCTTTACGTGCTAAGGGGTATCTAGAGAGTGGGTTAGGTTTACTAACTACCCTAACCCTAACGCGTACCCTAACCCTAACCCCTACCCTAATCCGAACACGTACCCTAATCCTAACCGTACCCTAAACCGAGCCCTAACCCTAACACTAACCCTAACCCTAACCCTAACCCATACCCTACGCCGTACCCGAAACCCTCCCCGAACCCTTACCCTAAGCCGTACCCTAACCCTAACCCTAAGCCTAACCCTAACCCTAGGCTACCCTTGACTGCTTCTGCCTCCAATAGATTTCCTAAGCACTAGTGTTTTAAGGAACAGCTTAAAAAGAGAATCCTAATGTGATTTCTTTATAATGGGTGTGTTCCTTATCTTATCCTAGTGTCTAAACTCTTCTCCATGGCTGGACCCTCAAATAATATTCCTTTACGTGCTAAGGGGTATCTAGAGAGTGGGATAGGTTTAATAACTACCGTAACCCTAACGCGTACCCTAACCCTAACCCCTACCCTAACCCTAACACGTACCCTAATCCTAACCGGTACCCTAAACCGAGCCCTAACCCTAACACTAACCCTAACCCTAACCCTAACCCATACCCTACGCCGTACCCGCACCCCTCCCCGAACCCGTACCCTAAGCCGTACCCTATGCCTAACCCTAAGCCTAACCCTAACCCTAGGCTACCCTTGACTGCTTCTGCCTCCAATAGATTTCCTAAGCACTAGTGTTTTAAGGAACAGCTTAAAAACAGAAATCTTATGTGATTTCTTTATAATGGGTGTGTTCCTTATTTTATCCTCGTGTCTAAACTCTTCTCCATGGCTGCACCCCCAAATAATATCCCCTTAAGTGCTAAGGGGTATCTAGAGAGTGGGATAGGTTTAATAACTACCCTAACCCTAACGCGTACCCTAACCCTAACCCCTACCCTAACCCTAACACGTACCCTAATCCTAACCCGTACCCTAAACCGAGCCCTAACCCTAACACTAACCCTAACCCTAACCCATACCCTACGCCGTATCCGAAACCCTCCCCGAACCCGTACCCTAAGCCGTACCCTAAGCCTAACCCTAAGCCTAACCCTAACCCTAGGCTACCCTTGACTGCTTCTGCCTCCAATAGATTTCCTAAGCACTAGTGTTTTAAGGAACAGCTTAAAAAGAGAATCCTAAAGTGATTTCTTTATAATGGGTGTGTTCCTTATCTTATCCTAGTGTCTAAACTCTTCTCCATGGCTGGACCCCCAAATAATATTCTTTTACGTGCTAAGGGGTATCTAGAGAGTGGGATAGGTTTAATAACTACCCTAACCCTAACGCGTACCCTAACCCTAACCCCTACCCTAACCCTAACACGTACCCTAATCCTAACCCGTACCCTAAACCGAGCCCTAACCCTAACACTAACCCTAACCCTAACCCTAACCCATACCCTACGCCGTATCCGAAACCCTCCCCGAACCCTTACCCTAAGCCGTACCCTAAGCCTAACCCTAAGCCTAACCCTAACCCTAGGCTACCCTTGACTGCTTCTGCCTCCAATAGATTTCCTAAGCACTAGTGTTTTAAGGAACAGCTGAAAAAGAGAATCCTAAAGTGATTTCTTTATAATGGGTGTGTTCCTTATCTTATCCTAGTGTCTAAACTCTTCTCCACGGCTGGACCCCCAAATAATATTCCTTTACGTGCTAAGGGGTATCTAGAGAGCGGGATAGGTTTAATAACTACCCTAACCCTAACGCGTACCCTAACCCTAACCCCTACCCTAAACCTAACACGTACCCTAATCCTAACCCGTACCCTAAACCGAGCCCTAACCCTAACACTAACCCTAACCCTAACCCTAACCCATACCCTACGCCGTACCCGCACCCCTCCCCGAACCCGTACCCTAAGCCGTACCCTAAGCCTAACCCTAAGCCTAACCCTAACCCTAGGCTACCCTTAACTGCTTCTGCCTCCAATAGATTTCCTAAGCACTACTGTTTTAAGGAACAGCTTAAAAAGAGAATTCTAATGTGATTTCTTTATAATGGGTGTGTTCCTTATCTTATCCTAGTGTCTAAACTCTTCTCCATGGCTGCACCCCCAAATAATATTGCCTTACGTGCTAAGGGGTATGTAGAGAGTGAGATAGGTTTAATAACTACCCTAACCCTAATGCGTACTCTAAACCTAACCCCTACCCTAACACTAACACGTACCCTAATCCTAACCCGTACCCTAAACCGAGCCCTAACCCTAACACTAACACTAACCCTAACCCTAACCCATACCCTACGCCGTACCCGAACCCCTCCCCAAACCCGTACCCTAAGCCGTACCCTAAGCCTAACCCTAAGCCTAACCCTAACCCTAGGCTACCCTTGACTGCTTCTGCCTCCAATAGATTTCCTAAGCACTAGTGTTTTAAGGAACAGCTTAAAAAGAGAATCCTAATGTGATTTCTTTATAATGGGTGTGTTCCTTATCTTATCCTAGTGTCTAAACTCTTCTCCATGGCTGGACCCTCAAATAATATTCCTTTACGTGCTAAGGGGTATCTAGAGAGTGGGATAGGTTTAATAACTACCCTAACCCTAACGCGTACCCTAACCCTAACCCCTACCCTAACCCTAACACGTACCCTAATCCTAACCCGTACCCTAAACCGAGCCCTAACCCTAACACTAACCCTAACCCTAACCCTAACCCATACCCTACGCCGTACCCGCACCCCTCCCTGAACCCGTACCCTAAGCTGTACCCTAAGCCTAACCCTAAGCCTAACCCTAACCCTAGGCTACCCTTGACTGCTTCTGCCTCCAATAGATTTCCTAAGCACTAGTGTTTTAAGGAACAGCTTAAAAAGAGAATCCTAATGTGATTTCTTTATAATGGGTGTGTTCCTTATCTTATCCTAGTGTCTAAACTCTTCTCCATGGCTGCACCCCCAAATAATATTCCCTTACGTGCTAAGGGGTATCTAGAGAGTGGGATAGGTTTAATAACTACCCTAACCCTAACGCGTACCCTAACCCTAACGCCTACCCTAACCCTAACACGTACCCTAATCCTAACCCGTACCCTAAACCGAGCCCTAACCCTAACACTAACCCTAACCCTAACCCTAACCCATACCCTACGCCGTACCCGCACCCCTCCCCGAACCCGTACCCTAAGCCATACCCTAAACCTAACCCTAAGCCTAACCCTAACCCTAGGCTACCCTTGACTGCTTCTGCCTCCAATTGATTTCCTAAGCAGTAGTGTTTTAAGGAACAGCTTAAAAAGAGAATCCTAATGTGATTTCTTTATAATGGGTGTGTTCCTTATCTTATCCTAGTGTCTAAACTCTTCTCCATGGCTGGACCCCCAAATAATATTCCTTTACGTGCTAAGGGGGAGCTAGAGAGTGGGATAGGTTTACTAACTACCCTAGCCCTAACGCGTAACCTAACCCTAACCCCTACCCTAACCCTAACACGTACCCTAATCCTAACCCGTACCCTAAACCGAGGCCTAACGCCAACACTAACCCTAACCCTAACCCTAACCCATACCCTACGCCGTACCCGAACCCCTCCCCAAACCCATACCCCAAGCCGTACCCTAAGACTAACCCTAAGCCTAACCCTAACCCTAGGCTACCCTTGACTGCTTCTGCCTCCAATAGATTTCCTAAGCACTAGTGTTTTAAGGAACAGCTTAAAAAGAGAATCCTAATGTGATTTCTTTATAATGGGTGTGTTCCTTATCTTATCCTAGTGTCTAAACTCTTCTCCATGGCTGCACCCCCAAATAATATTGCCTTACGTGCTAAGGGGTATCTAGAGAGTGGGATAGGTTTAATAACTACCCTAACCCTAACGCGTACTCTAACCCTAACGCCTACCCTAACCCTAACACGTACCCTAATCCTAACCCGTACCCTAAACCGAGCCCTAACCCTAACACTAACCCTAACCCTAACCCTAACCCATACCCTACGCCGTACCCGCACCCTTCCCCGAACCCGTACCCTAAGCCATACCCTAAACCTAACCCTAAGCCTAACCCTAACCCTAGGCTACCCTTGACTGCTTCTGCCTCCAATTGATTTCCTAAGCAGTAGTGTTTTAAGGAACAGCTTAAAAAGAGAATCCTAATGTGATTTCTTTATAATGGGTGTGTTCCTTATCTTATCCTAGTGTCTAAACTCTTCTCCATGGCTGGACCCCCAAATAATATTCCTTTACGTGCTAAGGGGGAGCTAGAGAGTGGGATAGGTTTACTAACTACCCTAGGCCTAACGCGTAACCTAACCCTAACCCCTACCCTAACCCTAACACGTACCCTAATCCTAACCCGTACCCTAAACCGAGCCCTAACCCTAACACTAACCCTAACCCTAACCCTAACCCATACCCTACGCCGTAACCGAACCCCTCCCCAAACCCATACCCCAAGCCGTACCCTAAGACTAACCCTAAGCCTAACCCTAACCCTAGGCTACCCTTGACTGCTTCTGCCTCCAATAGATTTCCTAAGCACTAGTGTTTTAAGGAACAGCTTAAATAGAGAATCCTAATGTGATTTCTTTATAATGGGTGTGTTCCTTATCTTATCCTAGTGTCTAAATTCTTCTCCATGGCTGCACCCCCAAATAATATTCCCTTACGTGCTAAGGGGTATCTAGACAGTGGGATAGGTTTAATAACTACCCTAACCCTAACGCGTACCCTAACCCTAACCCCTACCCTAACCCTAACACGTACCCTAATCCTAACCCGTACCCTAAACCGAGCCCTAACCCTAACACTAACCCTAACCCTAACCCATACCCTACGCCGTACCCGAACCCCTCCCCGAACCCATTCCCCAAGCCGTACCCTAAACCTAACCCTAAGCCTAACCCTAACCCTAGGCTACCCTTAACTGCTTCTGCCTCCAATAGATTTCCTAAGCACTAGTGTTTTAAGGAACAGCTTAAAAAGAGAATCCTAAAGTGATTTCTTTATAATGGGTGTGTTCCTTATCTTATCCTAGTGTCTAAACTCTTCTCCATGGCTGGACTCCCAAATAATATTCCTTTACGTGCTAAGGGGTATCTAGAGAGTGGGATAGGTTTAATAACTACCCTAACCCTAACGCGTACCCTAACCCTAACCCCTACCCTAACCCTAACACGTACCCTAATCCTAACCCGTACCCTAAACCGAGCCCTAACCCTAACACTAACCCTAACCCTAACCCTAAACCATACCCTACGCCGTACCCGAACCCCTCCCCAAACCCATACCCCAAGCCGTACCCTAAGACTAACCCTAAGCCTAACCCTAACCCTAGGCTACCCTTGACTGCTTCTGCCTCCAATAGATTTCCTAAGCACTAGTGTTTTAAGGAACAGCTTAAATAGAGAATCCTAATGTGATTTCTTTATAATGGGTGTGTTCCTTATCTTATCCTAGTGTCTAAATTCTTCTCCATGGCTGCACCCCCAAATAATATTCCCTTACGTGCTAAGGGGTATCTAGACAGTGGGATAGGTTTAATAACTACCCTAACCCTAACGCGTACCCTAACCCTAACCCCTACCCTAACCCTAACACGTACCCTAATCCTAACCCGTACCCTAAACCGAGCCCTAACCCTAACACTAACCCTAACCCTAACCCATACCCTACGCCGTACCCGAACCCCTCCCCGAACCCATTCCCCAAGCCGTACCCTAAACCTAACCCTAAGCCTAACCCTAACCCTAGGCTACCCTTAACTGCTTCTGCCTCCAATAGATTTCCTAAGCACTAGTGTTTTAAGGAACAGCTTAAAAAGAGAATCCTAAAGTGATTTCTTTATAATGGGTGTGTTCCTTATCTTATCCTAGTGTCTAAACTCTTCTCCATGGCTGGACTACCAAATAATATTCCTTTACGTGCTAAGGGGTATCTAGAGAGTGGGATAGGTTTAATAACTACCCTAACCCTAACGCGTACCCTAACCCTAACCCCTACCCTAACCCTAACACGTACCCTAATCCTAACCCGTACCCTAAACCGAGCCCTAACCCTAACACTAACCCTAACCCTAACCCTAAACCATACCCTACGCCGTACCCGAACCCCTCCCCAAACCCATACCCCAAGCCGTACCCTAAGACTAACCCTAAGCCTAACCCTAACCCTAGGCTACCCTTGACTGCTTCTGCCTCCAATAGATTTCCTAAGCACTAGTGTTTTAAGGAACAGCTGAAAAAGAGAATCCTAAAGTGATTTCTTTATAATGGGTGTGTTCCTTATCTTATCCTAGTGTCTAAACTCTTCTCCATGGCTGGACCCCCAAATAATATTCCTTTACGTGCTAAGGGGTATCTAGAGAGTGGGATAGGTTTAATAACTACCCTAACCCTAACGCGTACCCTAACCCTAACCCCTACCCTAACCCTGACACGTACCCTAATCCTAACCCGTACCCTAAACCGAGCCCTAACCCTAACACTAACCCTAACCCTAACCCTAACCCATACCCTACGCCGTACCCGAACCCCTCCCCGAACCCGTACCCTAAGCCGTACCCTAACCCTAACCCTAAGCCTAACCCTAACCCTAGGCTACCCTTGACTGCTTCTGCCTCCAATAGATTTCCTAAGCACTAGTGTTTTAAGGAACAGCTTAAAAAGAGAATCCTAAAGTGATTTCTTTATAATGGGTGTGTTCCTTATCTTATCCTAGTGTCTAAACTCTTCTCCATGGCTGGACCCCCAAATAATATTCCTTTACGTGCTAAGGGGGAGCTAGAGAGTGGGATAGGTTTACTAACTACCCTAGGCCTAACGCGTAACCTAACCCTAACCCCTACCCTAACCCTAACACGTACCCTAATCCTAACCCGTACCCTAAACCGAGCCCTAACCCTAACACTAACCCTAACCCTAACCCTAACCCATACCCTACGCCGTAACCGAACCCCTCCCCAAACCCATACCCCAAGCCGTACCCTAAGACTAACCCTAAGCCTAACCCTAACCCTAGGCTACCCTTGACTGCTTCTGCCTCCAATAGATTTCCTAAGCACTAGTGTTTTAAGGAACAGCTTAAATAGAGAATCCTAATGTGATTTCTTTATAATGGGTGTGTTCCTTATCTTATCCTAGTGTCTAAATTCTTCTCCATGGCTGCACCCCCAAATAATATTCCCTTACGTGCTAAGGGGTATCTAGACAGTGGGATAGGTTTAATAACTACCCTAACCCTAACGCGTACCCTAACCCTAACCCCTACCCTAACCCTAACACGTACCCTAATCCTAACCCGTACCCTAAACCGAGCCCTAACCCTAACACTAACCCTAACCCTAACCCATACCCTACGCCGTACCCGAACCCCTCCCCGAACCCATTCCCCAAGCCGTACCCTAAACCTAACCCTAAGCCTAACCCTAACCCTAGGCTACCCTTAACTGCTTCTGCCTCCAATAGATTTCCTAAGCACTAGTGTTTTAAGGAACAGCTTAAAAAGAGAATCCTAAAGTGATTTCTTTATAATGGGTGTGTTCCTTATCTTATCCTAGTGTCTAAACTCTTCTCCATGGCTGGACTCCCAAATAATATTCCTTTACGTGCTAAGGGGTATCTAGAGAGTGGGATAGGTTTAATAACTACCCTAACCCTAACGCGTACCCTAACCCTAACCCCTACCCTAACCCTAACACGTACCCTAATCCTAACCCGTACCCTAAACCGAGCCCTAACCCTAACACTAACCCTAACCCTAACCCTAAACCATACCCTACGCCGTACCCGAACCCCTCCCCAAACCCATACCCCAAGCCGTACCCTAAGACTAACCCTAAGCCTAACCCTAACCCTAGGCTACCCTTGACTGCTTCTGCCTCCAATAGATTTCCTAAGCACTAGTGTTTTAAGGAACAGCTTAAATAGAGAATCCTAATGTGATTTCTTTATAATGGGTGTGTTCCTTATCTTATCCTAGTGTCTAAATTCTTCTCCATGGCTGCACCCCCAAATAATATTCCCTTACGTGCTAAGGGGTATCTAGACAGTGGGATAGGTTTAATAACTACCCTAACCCTAACGCGTACCCTAACCCTAACCCCTACCCTAACCCTAACACGTACCCTAATCCTAACCCGTACCCTAAACCGAGCCCTAACCCTAACACTAACCCTAACCCTAACCCATACCCTACGCCGTACCCGAACCCCTCCCCGAACCCATTCCCCAAGCCGTACCCTAAACCTAACCCTAAGCCTAACCCTAACCCTAGGCTACCCTTAACTGCTTCTGCCTCCAATAGATTTCCTAAGCACTAGTGTTTTAAGGAACAGCTTAAAAAGAGAATCCTAAAGTGATTTCTTTATAATGGGTGTGTTCCTTATCTTATCCTAGTGTCTAAACTCTTCTCCATGGCTGGACTACCAAATAATATTCCTTTACGTGCTAAGGGGTATCTAGAGAGTGGGATAGGTTTAATAACTACCCTAACCCTAACGCGTACCCTAACCCTAACCCCTACCCTAACCCTAACACGTACCCTAATCCTAACCCGTACCCTAAACCGAGCCCTAACCCTAACACTAACCCTAACCCTAACCCTAAACCATACACTACGCCGTACCCGAACCCCTCCCCAAACCCATACCCCAAGCCGTACCCTAAGACTAACCCTAAGCCTAACCCTAACCCTAGGCTACCCTTGACTGCTTCTGCCTCCAATAGATTTCCTAAGCACTAGTGTTTTAAGGAACAGCTGAAAAAGAGAATCCTAAAGTGATTTCTTTATAATGGGTGTGTTCCTTATCTTATCCTAGTGTCTAAACTCTTCTCCATGGCTGGACCCCCAAATAATATTCCTTTACGTGCTAAGGGGTATCTAGAGAGTGGGATAGGTTTAATAACTACCCTAACCCTAACGCGTACCCTAACCCTAACCCCTACCCTAACCCTGACACGTACCCTAATCCTAACCCGTACCCTAAACCGAGCCCTAACCCTAACACTAACCCTAACCCTAACCCTAACCCATACCCTACGCCGTACCCGAACCCCTCCCCGAACCCGTACCCTAAGCCGTACCCTAACCCTAACCCTAAGCCTAACCCTAACCCTAGGCTACCCTTGACTGCTTCTGCCTCCAATAGATTTCCTAAGCACTAGTGTTTTAAGGAACAGCTTAAAAAGAGAATCCTAAAGTGATTTCTTTATAATGGGTGTGTTCCTTATCTTATCCTAGTGTCTAAAATCTTCTCCATGGCTGGACCCCCAAATAATATTCCTTTACGTGCTAATGGGTATCTAGAGAGTGGGATAGGTTTAATAACTACCCTAACCCTAACGCGTACCCTGACCCTAACCACTACCCTAACCCTAACACGTACCCTAATCCTAACCCGTACCCTAAACCGAGCCCTAACCCTAACACTAACCCTAACCCTAACCCTAACCCATACCCTACGCCGTACCCACACCCCTCCCCGAACCCGTACCCTAAGCCGTACCCTAAGCCTAACCCTAAGCCTAACCCTAACCCTAGGCTACCCTTGACTGCTTCTGCCTCCAATAGATTTCCTAAGCACTACTGTTTTAAGGAACAGCTTAAAAAGAGAATCCTAATGTGATTTCTTTATAATGGGTGTGTTCCTTATCTTATCCTAGTGTCTAAACTCTTCTCCATGGCTGCACCCCCAAATAATATTGCCTTACGTGCTAAGGGGTATCTAGAGAGTGGGATAGGTTTAATAACTACCCTAACCCTAATGCGTACTCTAACCCTAACCCCTACCCTAACACTAACACGTACCCTAATCCTAACCCGTACCCTAAACCGAGCCCTAACCCTAAGACTAACACTAACCCTAACCCTAACCCATACCCTACGCCGTACCCGAACCCCTCCCCAAACCCGTACCCTAAGCCGTACCCTAAGCCTAACCCTAAGCCTAACACTAACCCTAGGCTACCCTTGACTGCTTCTGCCTCCAATAGATTTCCTAAGCACTAGTGTTTTAAGCAACAGCTTAAAAAGAGAATCCTAATGTGATTTCTTTATAATGGGTGTGTTCCTTATCTTATCCTAGTGTCTAAATTCTTCTCCATGGCTGGACCCCCAAATAATATTCCTTTACGTGCTAAGGGGTATCTAGAGAGTGGGTTAGGTTTACTAACTACCCTAACCCTAACGCGTACCCTAACCCTAACCCCTACCCTAATCCGAACACGTACCCTAATCCTAACCGTACCCTAAACCGAGCCCTAACCCTAACACTAACCCTAACCCTAACCCTAACCCTAACCCATACCCTACGCCGTACCCGAACCCCTCCCCGAACCCGTACCCTAAGCCGAACCCTAAGCCTAACCCTAAGCCTAACCCTAACCCTAACCCTAACCCTAACCCTAACCCTAACCCTAACCCTAACCCTAACCCTAACCCTAACCCTAACCCTAACCCTAACCCTAACCCTAACCCTAACCCCTACCCTAACCCTAACACGTACCCTAATCCTAACCGGTACCCTAAACCGAGCCCTAACCCTAACACTAACCCTAACCCTAACCCTAACCCATACCCTACGCCGTACCCGCACCCCTCCCCGAACCCGTACCCTAAGCCGTACCCTATGCCTAACCCTAAGCCTAACCCTAACCCTAGGCTACCCTTGACTGCTTCTGCCTCCAATAGATTTCCTAAGCACTAGTGTTTTAAGGAACAGCTTAAAAACAGAAATCTTATGTGATTTCTTTATAATGGGTGTGTTCCTTATTTTATCCTCGTGTCTAAACTCTTCTCCATGGCTGCACCCCCAAATAATATCCCCTTAAGTGCTAAGGGGTATCTAGAGAGTGGGATAGGTTTAATAACTACCCTAACCCTAACGCGTACCCTAACCCTAACCCCTACCCTAACCCTAACACGTACCCTAATCCTAACCCGTACCCTAAACCGAGCCCTAACCCTAACACTAACCCTAACCCTAACCCATACCCTACGCCGTATCCGAAACCCTCCCCGAACCCGTACCCTAAGCCGTACCCTAAGCCTAACCCTAAGCCTAACCCTAACCCTAGGCTACCCTTGACTGCTTCTGCCTCCAATAGATTTCCTAAGCACTAGTGTTTTAAGGAACAGCTTAAAAAGAGAATCCTAAAGTGATTTCTTTATAATGGGTGTGTTCCTTATCTTATCCTAGTGTCTAAACTCTTCTCCATGGCTGGACCCCCAAATAATATTCTTTTACGTGCTAAGGGGTATCTAGAGAGTGGGATAGGTTTAATAACTACCCTAACCCTAACGCGTACCCTAACCCTAACCCCTACCCTAACCCTAACACGTACCCTAATCCTAACCCGTACCCTAAACCGAGCCCTAACCCTAACACTAACCCTAACCCTAACCCTAACCCATACCCTACGCCGTATCCGAAACCCTCCCCGAACCCTTACCCTAAGCCGTACCCTAAGCCTAACCCTAAGCCTAACCCTAACCCTAGGCTACCCTTGACTGCTTCTGCCTCCAATAGATTTCCTAAGCACTAGTGTTTTAAGGAACAGCTGAAAAAGAGAATCCTAAAGTGATTTCTTTATAATGGGTGTGTTCCTTATCTTATCCTAGTGTCTAACCTCTTCTCCATGGCTGGACCCCCAAATAATATTCCTTTACGTGCTAAGGGGTATCTAGAGAGCGGGATAGGTTTAATAACTACCCTAACCCTAACGCGTACCCTAACCCTAACCCCTACCCTAAACCTAACACGTACCCTAATCCTAACCCGTACCCTAAACCGAGCCCTAACCCTAACACTAACCCTAACCCTAACCCTAACCCATACCCTACGCCGTACCCGAACCCCTCCCCGAACCCGTACCCTAAGCAGTACCCTAACCCTAACCCTAAGCCTAACCCTAACCCTAGGCTACCCTTGACTGCTTCTGCCTCCAATAGATTTCCTAAGCACTAGTGTTTTAAGGAACAGCTGAAAAAGAGAATCCTAATGTGATTTCTTTATAATGGGTGTGTTCCTTATCTTATCCTAGTGTCTAAACTCGTCTCCATGGCTGCACCCCCAAATAATATTCCCTTACGTGCTAAGGGGTATCTAGAGAATGGGATAGGTTTAATAACTACCCTAACCCTAACGCGTACCCTAACCCTAACCCCTACCCTAACCCTAACACGTACCCTAATCCTAACCTGTACCCTAAACCGAGCCCTAACCCTAACACTAACCCTAACCCTAACCCTAACCCATACCCTACGCTGTACCCGCACCCCTCCCTGAACCCGTACCCTAAGCCATACCCTAAACCTAACCCTAAGCCTAACCCTAACCCTAGGCTACCCTTGACTGCTTCTGCCTCCAATTGATTTCCTAAGCAGTAGTGTTTTAAGGAACAGCTTAAAAAGAGAATCCTAATGTGATTTCTTTATAATGGGTGTGTTCCTTATCTTATCCTAGTGTCTAAACTCTTCTCCATGGCTGGACCCCCAAATAATATTCCTTTACGTGCTAAGGGGGAGCTAGAGAGTGGGATAGGTTTACTAACTACCCTAGCCCTAACGCGTAACCTAACCCTAACCCCTACCCTAACCCTAACACGTACCCTAATCCTAACCCGTACCCTAAACCGAGCCCTAACCCTAACACTAACCCTAACCCTAACCCTAACCCATACCCTACGCCGTACCCGAACCCCTCCCCGAACCCATACCCCAAGCCGTACCCTAACCCTAACCCTAAGCCTAACCCTAACCCTAGGCTACCCTTGACTGCTTCTGCCTCCAATAGATTTCCTAAGCACTAGTGTTTTAAGGAATAGCTTAAAAAGAGAATCCTAAAGTGATTTCTTTATAATGGGTGTGTTCCTTATCTTATCCTAGTGTCTAAACTCTTCTCCATGGCTGGACCCCCAAATAATATTCCTTTACGTGCTAAGGGGTATCTAGAGAGGGGGATAGGTTTAATAACTAACCTAACCCTAACGCGTACCCTAACCCTAACCCCTACCCTAACCCTAACACGTACCCTAATCCTAACCCGTACTCTAAACCGAGCCCTAACCCTAACACTAACCCTAACCCTAACCCATACCCTACGCCGTACCCGAAACCCTCCCCGAACCCGTATCCTAAGCCGTACCCTAAGCCTAACCCTAAGCCTAACCCTAACCCTAGGCTACCCTTGACTGCTTCTGCCTCCAATAGATTTCCTAAGCACTAGTGTTTTAAGGAACAGCTTAAAAAGAGAATCCTAAAGTGATTTCTTTATAATGGGTGTGTTCCTTATCTTATCGTAGTGTCTAAACTCTTCTCCATGGCTGGACCCTCAAATAATATTCCTTTACGTGCTAAGGGGTATCTAGAGAGTGGGATAGGTTTAATAACTACCCTAACCCTAATGCGTACCCTAACCCTAACCCCTACCCTAACCCTAACACGTACCCTAATCCTAACCCGTACCCTAAACCGAGCCCTAACCCTAACACTAACCCTAAACCTAACCCTAACCCATACCCTACGCCGTATCCGAAACCCTCCCCGAACCCTTACCCTAAGCCGTACCCTAAGCCTAACCCTAAGCCTAACCCTAACCCTAGGCTACCCTTGACTGCTTCTGCCTCCAATAGATTTCCTAAGCACTAATGTTTTAAGGAACAGCTGAAAAAGAGAATCCTAATGTGATTTCTTTATAATGGGTGTGTTCCTTATCTTATTCTAGTGTCTAAACTCTTCTCCATGGTTGGACCCCCAAATAATATTCCTTTACGTGCTAAGGGGTATCTAGAGAGTGGGATAGGTTTAATAACTACCCTAACCCTAACGCGTACCCTAACCCTAACCCCTACCCTAACCCTAACACGTACCCTAATCCTAACCCGTACCCTAAACCGAGCCCTAACACTAACCCTAACCCTAACCCTAACCCATACCCTACGCCGTACCCGCACCCCTCCCCGAACCCGTACCCTAAGCCGTACCCTAAGCCTAACCCTAAGCCTAACCCTAACCCTAGGCTACCCTTAACTGCTTCTGCCTCCAATAGATTTCCTAAGCACTACTGTTTTAAGGAACAGCTTAAAAAGAGAATTCTAATGTGATTTCTTTATAATGGGTGTGTTCCTTATCTTATCCTAGTGTCTAAACTCTTCTCCATGGCTGCACCCCCAAATAATATTGCCTTACGTGCTAAGGGGTATGTAGAGAGTGAGATAGGTTTAATAACTACCCTAACCCTAATGCGTACTCTAAACCTAACCCCTACCCTAACACTAACACGTACCCTAATCCTAACCCGTACCCTAAACCGAGCCCTAACCCTAACACTAACACTAACCCTAACCCTAACCCATACCCTACGCCGTACCCGAACCCCTCCCCAAACCCGTACCCTAAGCCGTACCCTAAGCCTAACCCTAAGCCTAACCCTAACCCTAGGCTACCCTTGACTGCTTCTGCCTCCAATAGATTTCCTAAGCACTAGTGTTTTAAGGAACAGCTTAAAAAGAGAATCCTAATGTGATTTCTTTATAATGGGTGTGTTCCTTATCTTATCCTAGTGTCTAAACTCTTCTCCATGGCTGGACCCTCAAATAATATTCCTTTACGTGCTAAGGGGTATCTAGAGAGTGGGATAGGTTTAATAACTACCCTAACCCTAACGCGTACCCTAACCCTAACCCCTACCCTAACCCTAACACGTACCCTAATCCTAACCCGTACCCTAAACCGAGCCCTAACCCTAACACTAACCCTAACCCTAACCCTAACCCATACCCTACGCCGTACCCGCACCCCTCCCTGAACCCGTACCCTAAGCTGTACCCTAAGCCTAACCCTAAGCCTAACCCTAACCCTAGGCTACCCTTGACTGCTTCTGCCTCCAATAGATTTCCTAAGCACTAGTGTTTTAAGGAACAGCTTAAAAAGAGAATCCTAATGTGATTTCTTTATAATGGGTGTGTTCCTTATCTTATCCTAGTGTCTAAACTCTTCTCCATGGCTGCACCCCCAAATAATATTCCCTTACGTGCTAAGGGGTATCTAGAGAGTGGGATAGGTTTAATAACTACCCTAACCCTAACGCGTACCCTAACCCTAACGCCTACCCTAACCCTAACACGTACCCTAATCCTAACCCGTACCCTAAACCGAGCCCTAACCCTAACACTAACCCTAACCCTAACCCTAACCCATACCCTACGCCGTACCCGCACCCCTCCCCGAACCCGTACCCTAAGCCATACCCTAAACCTAACCCTAAGCCTAACCCTAACCCTAGGCTACCCTTGACTGCTTCTGCCTCCAATTGATTTCCTAAGCAGTAGTGTTTTAAGGAACAGCTTAAAAAGAGAATCCTAATGTGATTTCTTTATAATGGGTGTGTTCCTTATCTTATCCTAGTGTCTAAACTCTTCTCCATGGCTGGACCCCCAAATAATATTCCTTTACGTGCTAAGGGGGAGCTAGAGAGTGGGATAGGTTTACTAACTACCCTAGCCCTAACGCGTAACCTAACCCTAACCCCTACCCTAACCCTAACACGTACCCTAATCCTAACCCGTACCCTAAACCGAGGCCTAACGCCAACACTAACCCTAACCCTAACCCTAACCCATACCCTACGCCGTACCCGAACCCCTCCCCAAACCCATACCCCAAGCCGTACCCTAAGACTAACCCTAAGCCTAACCCTAACCCTAGGCTACCCTTGACTGCTTCTGCCTCCAATAGATTTCCTAAGCACTAGTGTTTTAAGGAACAGCTTAAAAAGAGAATCCTAATGTGATTTCTTTATAATGGGTGTGTTCCTTATCTTATCCTAGTGTCTAAACTCTTCTCCATGGCTGCACCCCCAAATAATATTGCCTTACGTGCTAAGGGGTATCTAGAGAGTGGGATAGGTTTAATAACTACCCTAACCCTAACGCGTACTCTAACCCTAACGCCTACCCTAACCCTAACACGTACCCTAATCCTAACCCGTACCCTAAACCGAGCCCTAACCCTAACACTAACCCTAACCCTAACCCTAACCCATACCCTACGCCGTACCCGCACCCTTCCCCGAACCCGTACCCTAAGCCATACCCTAAACCTAACCCTAAGCCTAACCCTAACCCTAGGCTACCCTTGACTGCTTCTGCCTCCAATTGATTTCCTAAGCAGTAGTGTTTTAAGGAACAGCTTAAAAAGAGAATCCTAATGTGATTTCTTTATAATGGGTGTGTTCCTTATCTTATCCTAGTGTCTAAACTCTTCTCCATGGCTGGACCCCCAAATAATATTCCTTTACGTGCTAAGGGGGATCTAGAGAGTGGGATAGGTTTACTAACTACCCTAGGCCTAACGCGTAACCTAACCCTAACCCCTACCCTAACCCTAACACGTACCCTAATCCTAACCCGTACCCTAAACCGAGCCCTAACCCTAACACTAACCCTAACCCTAACCCTAACCCATACCCTACGCCGTAACCGAACCCCTCCCCAAACCCATACCCCAAGCCGTACCCTAAGACTAACCCTAAGCCTAACCCTAACCCTAGGCTACCCTTGACTGCTTCTGCCTCCAATAGATTTCCTAAGCACTAGTGTTTTAAGGAACAGCTTAAATAGAGAATCCTAATGTGATTTCTTTATAATGGGTGTGTTCCTTATCTTATCCTAGTGTCTAAATTCTTCTCCATGGCTGCACCCCCAAATAATATTCCCTTACGTGCTAAGGGGTATCTAGACAGTGGGATAGGTTTAATAACTACCCTAACCCTAACGCGTACCCTAACCCTAACCCCTACCC
The DNA here is from genome assembly GCF_965194805.1 of Balaenoptera borealis. Lineage (NCBI taxonomy): Eukaryota > Metazoa > Chordata > Mammalia > Artiodactyla > Balaenopteridae > Balaenoptera > Balaenoptera borealis. The sequence continues at coordinate 161,424 of NW_028123018.1, read as the reverse complement.
TAACCCTAACACGTACCCTAATCCTAACCCGTACCCTAAACCGAGCCCTAACCCTAACACTAACCCTAACCCTAACCCATACCCTACGCCGTACCCGAACCCCTCCCCGAACCCATTCCCCAAGCCGTACCCTAAACCTAACCCTAAGCCTAACCCTAACCCTAGGCTACCCTTAACTGCTTCTGCCTCCAATAGATTTCCTAAGCACTAGTGTTTTAAGGAACAGCTTAAAAAGAGAATCCTAAAGTGATTTCTTTATAATGGGTGTGTTCCTTATCTTATCCTAGTGTCTAAACTCTTCTCCATGGCTGGACTCCCAAATAATATTCCTTTACGTGCTAAGGGGTATCTAGAGAGTGGGATAGGTTTAATAACTACCCTAACCCTAACGCGTACCCTAACCCTAACCCCTACCCTAACCCTAACACGTACCCTAATCCTAACCCGTACCCTAAACCGAGCCCTAACCCTAACACTAACCCTAACCCTAACCCTAAACCATACCCTACGCCGTACCCGAACCCCTCCCCAAACCCATACCCCAAGCCGTACCCTAAGACTAACCCTAAGCCTAACCCTAACCCTAGGCTACCCTTGACTGCTTCTGCCTCCAATAGATTTCCTAAGCACTAGTGTTTTAAGGAACAGCTTAAAAAGAGAATCCTAATGTGATTTCTTTATAATGGGTGTGTTCCTTATCTTATCCTAGTGTCTAAACTCTTCTCCATGGCTGCACCCCCAAATAATATTGCCTTACGTGCTAAGGGGTATGTAGAGAGTGGGATAGGTTTAATAACTACCCTAACCCTAATGCGTACTCTAACCCTAACCCCTACCCTAACACTAACACGTACCCTAATCCTAACCCGTACCCTAAACCGAGCCCTAACCCTAACACTAACACTAACCCTAACCCTAACCCATACCCTACGCCGTACCCGAACCCCTCCCCAAACCCGTACCCTAAGCCGCACCCTAAGCCTAACCCTAAGCCTAACCCTAACCCTAGGCTACCCTTGACTGCTTCTGCCTCCAATAGATTTCCTAAGCACTAGTGTTTTAAGGAACAGCTTAAAAAGAGAATCCTAATGTGATTTCTTTATAATGGGTGTGTTCCTTATCTTATCCTAGTGTCTAAACTCTTCTCCATGGCTGGACCCTCAAATAATATTCCTTTACGTGCTAAGGGGTATCTAGAGAGTGGGATAGGTTTAATAACTACCGTAACCCTAACGCGTACCCTAACCCTAACCCCTACCCTAACCCTAACACGTACCCTAATCCTAACCCGTACCCTAAACCGAGCCCTAACCCTAACACTAACCCTAACCCTAACCCTAACCCATACCCTACGCCGTACCCGCACCCCTCCCTGAACCCGTACCCTAAGCTGTACCCTAAGCCTAACCCTAAGCCTAACCCTAACCCTAGGCTACCCTTGACTGCTTCTGCCTCCAATAGATTTCCTAAGCACTAGTGTTTTAAGGAACAGCTTAAAAAGAGAATCCTAATGTGATTTCTTTATAATGGGTGTGTTCCTTATCTTATCCTAGTGTCTAAACTCTTCTCCATGGCTGCACCCCCAAATAATATTCCCTTACGTGCTAAGGGGTATCTAGAGAGTGGGATAGGTTTAATAACTACCCTAACCCTAACGCGTACCCTAACCCTAACGCCTACCCTAACCCTAACACGTACCCTAATCCTAACCCGTACCCTAAACCGAGCCCTAACCCTAACACTAACCCTAACCCTAACCCTAACCCATACCCTACGCCGTACCCGCACCCCTCCCCGAACCCGTACCCTAAGCCATACCCTAAACCTAACCCTAAGCCTAACCCTAACCCTAGGCTACCCTTGACTGCTTCTGCCTCCAATTGATTTCCTAAGCAGTAGTGTTTTAAGGAACAGCTTAAAAAGAGAATCCTAATGTGATTTCTTTATAATGGGTGTGTTCCTTATCTTATCCTAGTGTCTAAACTCTTCTCCATGGCTGGACCCCCAAATAATATTCCTTTACGTGCTAAGGGGGAGCTAGAGAGTGGGATAGGTTTACTAACTACCCTAGCCCTAACGCGTAACCTAACCCTAACCCCTACCCTAACCCTAACACGTACCCTAATCCTAACCCGTACCCTAAACCGAGCCCTAACCCTAACACTAACCCTAACCCTAACCCTAACCCATACCCTACGCCGTACCCGAACCCCTCCCCGAACCCATACCCCAAGCCGTACCCTAACCCTAACCCTAAGCCTAACCCTAACCCTAGGCTACCCTTGACTGCTTCTGCCTCCAATAGATTTCCTAAGCACTAGTGTTTTAAGGAATAGCTTAAAAAGAGAATCCTAAAGTGATTTCTTTATAATGGGTGTGTTCCTTATCTTATCCTAGTGTCTAAACTCTTCTCCATGGCTGGACCCCCAAATAATATTCCTTTACGTGCTAAGGGGTATCTAGAGAGGGGGATAGGTTTAATAACTAACCTAACCCTAACGCGTACCCTAACCCTAACCCCTACCCTAACCCTAACACGTACCCTAATCCTAACCCGTACTCTAAACCGAGCCCTAACCCTAACACTAACCCTAACCCTAACCCATACCCTACGCCGTACCCGAAACCCTCCCCGAACCCGTATCCTAAGCCGTACCCTAAGCCTAACCCTAAGCCTAACCCTAACCCTAGGCTACCCTTGACTGCTTCTGCCTCCAATAGATTTCCTAAGCACTAGTGTTTTAAGGAACAGCTTAAAAAGAGAATCCTAAAGTGATTTCTTTATAATGGGTGTGTTCCTTATCTTATCGTAGTGTCTAAACTCTTCTCCATGGCTGGACCCTCAAATAATATTCCTTTACGTGCTAAGGGGTATCTAGAGAGTGGGATAGGTTTAATAACTACCCTAACCCTAATGCGTACCCTAACCCTAACCCCTACCCTAACCCTAACACGTACCCTAATCCTAACCCGTACCCTAAACCGAGCCCTAACCCTAACACTAACCCTAAACCTAACCCTAACCCATACCCTACGCCGTATCCGAAACCCTCCCCGAACCCTTACCCTAAGCCGTACCCTAAGCCTAACCCTAAGCCTAACCCTAACCCTAGGCTACCCTTGACTGCTTCTGCCTCCAATAGATTTCCTAAGCACTAATGTTTTAAGGAACAGCTGAAAAAGAGAATCCTAATGTGATTTCTTTATAATGGGTGTGTTCCTTATCTTATTCTAGTGTCTAAACTCTTCTCCATGGTTGGACCCCCAAATAATATTCCTTTACGTGCTAAGGGGTATCTAGAGAGTGGGATAGGTTTAATAACTACCCTAACCCTAACGCGTACCCTAACCCTAACCCCTACCCTAACCCTAACACGTACCCTAATCCTAACCCGTACCCTAAACCGAGCCCTAACACTAACCCTAACCCTAACCCTAACCCATACCCTACGCCGTACCCGCACCCCTCCCCGAACCCGTACCCTAAGCCGTACCCTAAGCCTAACCCTAAGCCTAACCCTAACCCTAGGCTACCCTTAACTGCTTCTGCCTCCAATAGATTTCCTAAGCACTACTGTTTTAAGGAACAGCTTAAAAAGAGAATTCTAATGTGATTTCTTTATAATGGGTGTGTTCCTTATCTTATCCTAGTGTCTAAACTCTTCTCCATGGCTGCACCCCCAAATAATATTGCCTTACGTGCTAAGGGGTATGTAGAGAGTGAGATAGGTTTAATAACTACCCTAACCCTAATGCGTACTCTAAACCTAACCCCTACCCTAACACTAACACGTACCCTAATCCTAACCCGTACCCTAAACCGAGCCCTAACCCTAACACTAACACTAACCCTAACCCTAACCCATACCCTACGCCGTACCCGAACCCCTCCCCAAACCCGTACCCTAAGCCGTACCCTAAGCCTAACCCTAAGCCTAACCCTAACCCTAGGCTACCCTTGACTGCTTCTGCCTCCAATAGATTTCCTAAGCACTAGTGTTTTAAGGAACAGCTTAAAAAGAGAATCCTAATGTGATTTCTTTATAATGGGTGTGTTCCTTATCTTATCCTAGTGTCTAAACTCTTCTCCATGGCTGGACCCTCAAATAATATTCCTTTACGTGCTAAGGGGTATCTAGAGAGTGGGATAGGTTTAATAACTACCCTAACCCTAACGCGTACCCTAACCCTAACCCCTACCCTAACCCTAACACGTACCCTAATCCTAACCCGTACCCTAAACCGAGCCCTAACCCTAACACTAACCCTAACCCTAACCCTAACCCATACCCTACGCCGTACCCGCACCCCTCCCTGAACCCGTACCCTAAGCTGTACCCTAAGCCTAACCCTAAGCCTAACCCTAACCCTAGGCTACCCTTGACTGCTTCTGCCTCCAATAGATTTCCTAAGCACTAGTGTTTTAAGGAACAGCTTAAAAAGAGAATCCTAATGTGATTTCTTTATAATGGGTGTGTTCCTTATCTTATCCTAGTGTCTAAACTCTTCTCCATGGCTGCACCCCCAAATAATATTCCCTTACGTGCTAAGGGGTATCTAGAGAGTGGGATAGGTTTAATAACTACCCTAACCCTAACGCGTACCCTAACCCTAACGCCTACCCTAACCCTAACACGTACCCTAATCCTAACCCGTACCCTAAACCGAGCCCTAACCCTAACACTAACCCTAACCCTAACCCTAACCCATACCCTACGCCGTACCCGCACCCCTCCCCGAACCCGTACCCTAAGCCATACCCTAAACCTAACCCTAAGCCTAACCCTAACCCTAGGCTACCCTTGACTGCTTCTGCCTCCAATTGATTTCCTAAGCAGTAGTGTTTTAAGGAACAGCTTAAAAAGAGAATCCTAATGTGATTTCTTTATAATGGGTGTGTTCCTTATCTTATCCTAGTGTCTAAACTCTTCTCCATGGCTGGACCCCCAAATAATATTCCTTTACGTGCTAAGGGGGAGCTAGAGAGTGGGATAGGTTTACTAACTACCCTAGCCCTAACGCGTAACCTAACCCTAACCCCTACCCTAACCCTAACACGTACCCTAATCCTAACCCGTACCCTAAACCGAGGCCTAACGCCAACACTAACCCTAACCCTAACCCTAACCCATACCCTACGCCGTACCCGAACCCCTCCCCAAACCCATACCCCAAGCCGTACCCTAAGACTAACCCTAAGCCTAACCCTAACCCTAGGCTACCCTTGACTGCTTCTGCCTCCAATAGATTTCCTAAGCACTAGTGTTTTAAGGAACAGCTTAAAAAGAGAATCCTAATGTGATTTCTTTATAATGGGTGTGTTCCTTATCTTATCCTAGTGTCTAAACTCTTCTCCATGGCTGCACCCCCAAATAATATTGCCTTACGTGCTAAGGGGTATCTAGAGAGTGGGATAGGTTTAATAACTACCCTAACCCTAACGCGTACTCTAACCCTAACGCCTACCCTAACCCTAACACGTACCCTAATCCTAACCCGTACCCTAAACCGAGCCCTAACCCTAACACTAACCCTAACCCTAACCCTAACCCATACCCTACGCCGTACCCGCACCCTTCCCCGAACCCGTACCCTAAGCCATACCCTAAACCTAACCCTAAGCCTAACCCTAACCCTAGGCTACCCTTTACTGCTTCTGCCTCCAATTGATTTCCTAAGCAGTAGTGTTTTAAGGAACAGCTTAAAAAGAGAATCCTAATGTGATTTCTTTATAATGGGTGTGTTCCTTATCTTATCCTAGTGTCTAAACTCTTCTCCATGGCTGGACCCCCAAATAATATTCCTTTACGTGCTAAGGGGGAGCTAGAGCGTGGGATAGGTTTACTAACTACCCTAGGCCTAACGCGTAACCTAACCCTAACCCCTACCCTAACCCTAACACGTACCCTAATCCTAACCCGTACCCTAAACCGAGCCCTAACCCTAACACTAACCCTAACCCTAACCCTAACCCATACCCTACGCCGTAACCGAACCCCTCCCCAAACCCATACCCCAAGCCGTACCCTAAGACTAACCCTAAGCCTAACCCTAACCCTAGGCTACCCTTGACTGCTTCTGCCTCCAATAGATTTCCTAAGCACTAGTGTTTTAAGGAACAGCTTAAATAGAGAATCCTAATGTGATTTCTTTATAATGGGTGTGTTCCTTATCTTATCCTAGTGTCTAAATTCTTCTCCATGGCTGCACCCCCAAATAATATTCCCTTATGTGCTAAGGGGTATCTAGACAGTGGGATAGGTTTAATAACTACCCTAACCCTAACGCGTACCCTAACCCTAACCCCTACCCTAACCCTAACACGTACCCTAATCCTAACCCGTACCCTAAACCGAGCCCTAACCCTAACACTAACCCTAACCCTAACCCATACCCTACGCCGTACCCGAACCCCTCCCCGAACCCATTCCCCAAGCCGTACCCTAAACCTAACCCTAAGCCTAACCCTAACCCTAGGCTACCCTTAACTGCTTCTGCCTCCAATAGATTTCCTAAGCACTAGTGTTTTAAGGAACAGCTTAAAAAGAGAATCCTAAAGTGATTTCTTTATAATGGGTGTGTTCCTTATCTTATCCTAGTGTCTAAACTCTTCTCCATGGCTGGACTCCCAAATAATATTCCTTTACGTGCTAAGGGGTATCTAGAGAGTGGGATAGGTTTAATAACTACCCTAACCCTAACGCGTACCCTAACCCTAACCCCTACCCTAACCCTAACACGTACCCTAATCCTAACCCGTACCCTAAACCGAGCCCTAACCCTAACACTAACCCTAACCCTAACCCTAAACCATACCCTACGCCGTACCCGAACCCCTCCCCAAACCCATACCCCAAGCCGTACCCTAAGACTAACCCTAAGCCTAACCCTAACCCTAGGCTACCCTTGACTGCTTCTGCCTCCAATAGATTTCCTAAGCACTAGTGTTTTAAGGAACAGCTTAAAAAGAGAATCCTAATGTGATTTCTTTATAATGGGTGTGTTCCTTATCTTATCCTAGTGTCTAAACTCTTCTCCATGGCTGCACCCCCAAATAATATTGCCTTACGTGCTAAGGGGTATGTAGAGAGTGGGATAGGTTTAATAACTACCCTAACCCTAATGCGTACTCTAACCCTAACCCCTACCCTAACACTAACACGTACCCTAATCCTAACCCGTACCCTAAACCGAGCCCTAACCCTAACACTAACACTAACCCTAACCCTAACCCATACCCTACGCCGTACCCGAACCCCTCCCCAAACCCGTACCCTAAGCCGTACCCTAAGCCTAACCCTAAGCCTAACCCTAACCCTAGGCTACCCTTGACTGCTTCTGCCTCCAATAGATTTCCTAAGCACTAGTGTTTTAAGGAACAGCTTAAAAAGAGAATCCTAATGTGATTTCTTTATAATGGGTGTGTTCCTTATCTTATCCTAGTGTCTAAACTCTTCTCCATGGCTGGACCCTCAAATAATATTCCTTTACGTGCTAAGGGGTATCTAGAGAGTGGGATAGGTTTAATAACTACCGTAACCCTAACGCGTACCCTAACCCTAACCCCTACCCTAACCCTAACACGTACCCTAATCCTAACCCGTACCCTAAACCGAGCCCTAACCCTAACACTAACCCTAACCCTAACCCTAACCCATACCCTACGCCGTACCCGCACCCCTCCCTGAACCCGTACCCTAAGCTGTACCCTAAGCCTAACCCTAAGCCTAACCCTAACCCTAGGCTACCCTTGACTGCTTCTGCCTCCAATAGATTTCCTAAGCACTAGTGTTTTAAGGAACAGCTTAAAAAGAGAATCCTAATGTGATTTCTTTATAATGGGTGTGTTCCTTATCTTATCCTAGTGTCTAAACTCTTCTCCATGGCTGCACCCCCAAATAATATTCCCTTACGTGCTAAGGGGTATCTAGAGAGTGGGATAGGTTTAATAACTACCCTAACCCTAACGCGTACCCTAACCCTAACGCCTACCCTAACCCTAACACGTACCCTAATCCTAACCCGTACCCTAAACCGAGCCCTAACCCTAACACTAACCCTAACCCTAACCCTAACCCATACCCTACGCCGTACCCGCACCCCTCCCCGAACCCGTACCCTAAGCCATACCCTAAACCTAACCCTAAGCCTAACCCTAACCCTAGGCTACCCTTGACTGCTTCTGCCTCCAATTGATTTCCTAAGCAGTAGTGTTTTAAGGAACAGCTTAAAAAGAGAATCCTAATGTGATTTCTTTATAATGGGTGTGTTCCTTATCTTATCCTAGTGTCTAAACTCTTCTCCATGGCTGGACCCCCAAATAATATTCCTTTACGTGCTAAGGGGGAGCTAGAGAGTGGGATAGGTTTACTAACTACCCTAGCCCTAACGCGTAACCTAACCCTAACCCCTACCCTAACCCTAACACGTACCCTAATCCTAACCCGTACCCTAAACCGAGGCCTAACCCTAACACTAACCCTAACCCTAACCCTAACCCATACCCTACGCCGTACCCGAACCCCTCCCCAAACCCATACCCCAAGCCGTACCCTAAGACTAACCCTAAGCCTAACCCTAACCCTAGGCTACCCTTGACTGCTTCTGCCTCCAATAGATTTCCTAAGCACTAGTGTTTTAAGGAACAGCTTAAAAAGAGAATCCTAATGTGATTTCTTTATAATGGGTGTGTTCCTTATCTTATCCTAGTGTCTAAACTCTTCTCCATGGCTGCACCCCCAAATAATATTGCCTTACGTGCTAAGGGGTATGTAGAGAGTGGGATAGGTTTAATAACTACCCTAACCCTAATGCGTACTCTAACCCTAACCCCTACCCTAACACTAACACGTACCCTAATCCTAACCCGTACCCTAAACCGAGCCCTAACCCTAACACTAACACTAACCCTAACCCTAACCCATACCCTACGCCGTACCCGAACCCCTCCCCAAACCCGTACCCTAAGCCGTACCCTAAGCCTAACCCTAAGCCTAACCCTAACCCTAGGCTACCCTTGACTGCTTCTGCCTCCAATAGATTTCCTAAGCACTAGTGTTTTAAGGAACAGCTTAAAAAGAGAATCCTAATGTGATTTCTTTATAATGGGTGTGTTCCTTATCTTATCCTAGTGTCTAAACTCTTCTCCATGGCTGGACCCTCAAATAATATTCCTTTACGTGCTAAGGGGTATCTAGAGAGTGGGATAGGTTTAATAACTACCGTAACCCTAACGCGTACCCTAACCCTAACCCCTACCCTAACCCTAACACGTACCCTAATCCTAACCCGTACCCTAAACCGAGCCCTAACCCTAACACTAACCCTAACCCTAACCCTAACCCATACCCTACGCCGTACCCGCACCCCTCCCTGAACCCGTACCCTAAGCTGTACCCTAAGCCTAACCCTAAGCCTAACCCTAACCCTAGGCTACCCTTGACTGCTTCTGCCTCCAATAGATTTCCTAAGCACTAGTGTTTTAAGGAACAGCTTAAAAAGAGAATCCTAATGTGATTTCTTTATAATGGGTGTGTTCCTTATCTTATCCTAGTGTCTAAACTCTTCTCCATGGCTGCACCCCCAAATAATATTCCCTTACGTGCTAAGGGGTATCTAGAGAGTGGGATAGGTTTAATAACTACCCTAACCCTAACGCGTACCCTAACCCTAACGCCTACCCTAACCCTAACACGTACCCTAATCCTAACCCGTACCCTAAACCGAGCCCTAACCCTAACACTAACCCTAACCCTAACCCTAACCCATACCCTACGCCGTACCCGCACCCCTCCCCGAACCCGTACCCTAAGCCATACCCTAAACCTAACCCTAAGCCTAACCCTAACCCTAGGCTACCCTTGACTGCTTCTGCCTCCAATTGATTTCCTAAGCAGTAGTGTTTTAAGGAACAGCTTAAAAAGAGAATCCTAATGTGATTTCTTTATAATGGGTGTGTTCCTTATCTTATCCTAGTGTCTAAACTCTTCTCCATGGCTGGACCCCCAAATAATATTCCTTTACGTGCTAAGGGGGAGCTAGAGAGTGGGATAGGTTTACTAACTACCCTAGCCCTAACGCGTAACCTAACCCTAACCCCTACCCTAACCCTAACACGTACCCTAATCCTAACCCGTACCCTAAACCGAGGCCTAACCCTAACACTAACCCTAACCCTAACCCTAACCCATACCCTACGCCGTACCCGAACCCCTCCCCAAACCCATACCCCAAGCCGTACCCTAAGACTAACCCTAAGCCTAACCCTAACCCTAGGCTACCCTTGACTGCTTCTGCCTCCAATAGATTTCCTAAGCACTAGTGTTTTAAGGAACAGCTTAAAAAGAGAATCCTAATGTGATTTCTTTATAATGGGTGTGTTCCTTATCTTATCCTAGTGTCTAAACTCTTCTCCATGGCTGCACCCCCAAATAATATTCCCTTACGTGCTAAGGGGTATCTAGAGAGTGGGATAGGTTTAATAACTACCCTAACCCTAACGCGTACTCTAACCCTAACGCCTACCCTAACCCTAACACGTACCCTAATCCTAACCCGTACCCTAAACCGAGCCCTAACCCTAACACTAACCCTAACCCTAACCCTAACCCATACCCTACGCCGTACCCGCACCCCTCCCCGAACCCGTACCCTAAGCCATACCCTAAACCTAACCCTAAGCCTAACCCTAACCCTAGGCTACCCTTGACTGCTTCTGCCTCCAATTGATTTCCTAAGCAGTAGTGTTTTAAGGAACAGCTTAAAAAGAGAATCCTAATGTGATTTCTTTATAATGGGTGTGTTCCTTATCTTATCCTAGTGTCTAAACTCTTCTCCATGGCTGGACCCCCAAATAATATTCCTTTACGTGCTAAGGGGGAGCTAGAGAGTGGGATAGGTTTACTAACTACCCTAGCCCTAACGCGTAACCTAACCCTAACCCCTACCCTAACCCTAACACGTACCCTAATCCTAACCCGTACCCTAAACCGAGCCCTAACCCTAACACTAACCCTAACCCTAACCCTAACCCATACCCTACGCCGTACCCGAACCCCTCCCCAAACCCATACCCCAAGCCGTACCCTAAGACTAACCCTAAGCCTAACCCTAACCCTAGGCTACCCTTGACTGCTTCTGCCTCCAATAGATTTCCTAAGCACTAGTGTTTTAAGGAACAGCTTAAATAGAGAATCCTAATGTGATTTCTTTATAATGGGTGTTCCTTATCTTATCCTAGTGTCTAAATTCTTCTCCATGGCTGCACCCCCAAATAATATTCCCTTACGTGCTAAGGGGTATCTAGACAGTGGGATAGGTTTAATAACTACCCTAACCCTAACGCGTACCCTAACCCTAACCCCTACCCTAACCCTAACACGTACCCTAATCCTAACCCGTACCCTAAACCGAGCCCTAACCCTAACACTAACCCTAACCCTAACCCATACCCTACGCCGTACCCGAACCCCTCCCCGAACCCATTCCCCAAGCCGTACCCTAAACCTAACCCTAAGCCTAACCCTAACCCTAGGCTACCCTTGACTGCTTCTGCCTCCAATAGATTTCCTAAGCACTAGTGTTTTAAGGAACAGCTTAAAAAGAGAATCCTAAAGTGATTTCTTTATAAAGGGTGTGTTCCTTATCTTATCCTAGTGTCTAAACTCTTCTCCATGGCTGGACCCCCAAATAATATTCCTTTACGTGCTAAGGGGTATCTAGAGAGTGGGATAGGTTTAATAACTATCCTAACCCTAACGCGTACCCTAACCCTAACCCCTACCCTAACACTAACACGTACCCTAATCCTAACCCGTACCCTAAACCGAGCCCTAACCCTAAGACTAACACTAACCCTAACCCTAACCCATACCCTACGCCGTACCCGAACCCCTCCCCAAACCCGTACCCTAAGCCGTACCCTAAGCCTAACCCTAAGCCTAACACTAACCCTAGGCTACCCTTGACTGCTTCTGCCTCCAATAGATTTCCTAAGCACTAGTGTTTTAAGGAACAGCTTAAAAAGAGAATCCTAATGTGATTTCTTTATAATGGGTGTGTTCCTTATCTTATCCTAGTGTCTAAATTCTTCTCCATGGCTGGACCCCCAAATAATATTCCTTTACGTGCTAAGGGGTATCTAGAGAGTGGGTTAGGTTTACTAACCACCCTAACCCTAACGCGTACCCTAACCCTAACCCCTACCCTAATCCGAACACGTACCTTAATCCTAACCGTACCCTAAACCGAGCCCTAACCCTAACACTAACCCTAACCCTAACCCTAACCCATACCCTACGCTGTACCCGCACCCCTCCCCGAACCCGTACCATAAGCCGTACCCTAACCCTAACCCTAAGCCTAACCCCAATCCTAGGCTACCCTTGACTGCTTCTGCCTCCAATAGATTTCCTAAGCACTACTGTTTTAAGGAACAGCTTAAAAAGAGAATCCTAATGTGATTTCTTTATAATGGGTGTGTTCCTTATCTTATCCTAGTGTCTAAACTCTTCTCCATGGCTGCACCCCCAAATAATATTCCTTTACGTGCTAAGGGGTATCTAGAGAGTGGGATAGGTTTAATAACTACCCTAACCCTAACGCGTACCCTAACCCTAACCCCTACCCTAACCCTAACACGTACCCTAATCCTAACCCGTACCCTAAACCGAGCCCTAACCCTAACACTAACCCTAACCCTAACCCTAACCCATACCCTACGCCGTACCCGAACCCCTCCCCGAACCCGTACCCTAAGCCGTACCCTAACCCTAACCCAAAGCCTAACCCTAACCCTAGGCTACCCTTGACTGCTTCTGCCTCCAATAGATTTCCTAAGCACTAGTGTTTTAAGGAACAGCTTAAAAAGAGAATTCTAAAGTGATTTCTTTATAATGGGTGTGTTCCTTATCTTATCCTAGTGTCTAAACTCTTCTCCATGGCTGGACCCCCAAATAATATTCCTTTACGTGCTAAGGGGTATCTAGAGAGTGGGATAGGTTTAATAACTACACTAACCCTAACGCGTACCCTAACCCTAACCCCTACCCTAACCCTAACACGTACCCTAATCCTAACCCGTACCCTAAACCGAGCCCTAACCCTAACACTAACCCTAACCCTAACCCTAACCCATACCCAACACCGTACCCGAACCCCTCCCCAAACCCGTACCCTAAGCCGTACCCTAAGGCTAACCCTAAGCCTAACCCTAACCCTAGGCTACCCTTGACTGCTTCTGCCTCCAATAGATTTCCTAAGCACTAGTGTTTTAAGGAACAGCTTAAAAAGAGAATCCTAATGTGATTTCTTTATAATGGGTGTGTTCCTTATCTTATCCTAGTGTCTAAACTCTTCTCCATGGCTGCACCCCCAAATAATATTGCCTTACGTGCTAAGGGGTATGTAGAGAGTGGGATAGTTTTAATAACTACCCTAACCCTAATGCGTACTCTAACCCTAACCCCTACCCTAACACTAACACGTACCCTAATCCTAACCCGTACCCTAAACCGAGCCCTAACCCTAACACTAACCCTAACCCTAACCCATACCCTATGCCGTACCCGAACCCCTCCCCAAACCCGTACCCTAAGCCATACCCTAAGCCTAACCCTAAGCCTAACACTAACCCTAGGCTACCCTTGACTGCTTCTGCCTCCAATAGATTTCCTAAGCACTAGTGTTTTAAGCAACAGCTTAAAAAGAGAATCCTAATGTGATTTCTTTATAATGGGTGTGTTCCTTATCTTATCCTAGTGTGTAAACTCTTCTCCATGGCTGGACCCCCAAATAATATTCCTTTACGTGCTAAGGGGTATCTAGAGAGTGGGATAGGTTTACTAACTACCCTAACCCTAACGCGTACCCTAACCCTAACCCCTACCCTAACCCTAACACGTACCCTAATCCTAACCCGTACCCTAAACCGAGCCCTAACCCTAACACTAACCCTAACCCTAACCCTAACCCATACCCTACGCCGTATCCGAAACCCTCCCCGAACCCTTACCCTAAGCCGTACCCTAAGCCTAACCCTAAGCCTAACCCTAACCCTAGGCTACCCTTGACTGCTTCTGCCTCCAATAGATTTCCTAAGCACTAGTGTTTTAAGGAACAGCTGAAAAAGAGAATCCTAAAGTGATTTCTTTATAATGGGTGTGTTCCTTATCTTATCCTAGTGTCTAAACTCTTCTCCATGGCTGGACCCCCAAATAATATTCCTTTACGTGCTAAGGGGTATCTAGAGAGTGGGATAGGTTTAATAACTACCCTAACCCTAACGCGTACCCTAACCCTAACCCCTACCCTAACCCTGACATGTACCCTAATCCTAACCCGTACCCTAAACCGAGCCCTAACCCTAACACTAACCCTAACCCTAACCCTAACCCATACCCTACGCCGTACCCGAACCCCTCCCCGAACCCGTACCCTAAGCCGTACCCTAACCCTAACCCTAAGCCTAACCCTAACCCTAGGCTACCCTTGACTGCTTCTGCCTCCAATAGATTTCCTAAGCACTAGTGTTTTAAGGAACAGCTTAAAAAGAGAATCCTAAAGTGATTTCTTTATAATGGGTGTGTTCCTTATCTTATCCTAGTGTCTAAAATCTTCTCCATGGCTGGACCCCCAAATAATATTCCTTTACGTGCTAATGGGTATCTAGAGAGTGGGATAGGTTTAATAACTACCCTAACCCTAACGCGTACCCTAACCCTAACCACTACCCTAACCCTAACACGTACCCTAATCCTAACCCGTACCCTAAACCGAGCCCTAACCCTAACACTAACCCTAACCCTAACCCTAACCCATACCCTACGCCGTACCCACACCCCTCCCCGAACCCGTACCCTAAGCCGTACCCTAAGCCTAACCCTAAGCCTAACCCTAACCCTAGGCTACCCTTGACTGCTTCTGCCTCCAATAGATTTCCTAAGCACTACTGTTTTAAGGAACAGCTTAAAAAGAGAATCCTAATGTGATTTCTTTATAATGGGTGTGTTCCTTATCTTATCCTAGTGTCTAAACTCTTCTCCATGGCTGCACCCCCAAATAATATTGCCTTACGTGCTAAGGGGTATCTAGAGAGTGGGATAGGTTTAATAACTACCCTAACCCTAATGCGTACTCTAACCCTAACCCCTACCCTAACACTAACACGTACCCTAATCCTAACCCGTACCCTAAACCGAGCCCTAACCCTAACACTAACCCTAACCCTAACCCTAACCCATACCCTACGCCGTACCCGAACCCCTCCCCAAACCCATACCCCAAGCCGTACCCTAAGACTAACCCTAAGCCTAACCCTAACCCTAGGCTACCCTTGACTGCTTCTGCCTCCAATAGATTTCCTAAGCACTAGTGTTTTAAGGAACAGCTTAAAAAGAGAATCCTAATGTGATTTCTTTATAATGGGTGTGTTCCTTATCTTATCCTAGTGTCTAAACTCTTCTCCATGGCTGCACCCCCAAATAATATTCCCTTACGTGCTAAGGGGTATCTAGAGAGTGGGATAGGTTTAATAACTACCCTAACCCTAACGCGTACTCTAACCCTAAGGCCTACCCTAACCCTAACACGTACCCTAATCCTAACCCGTACCCTAAACCGAGCCCTAACCCTAACACTAACCCTAACCCTAACCCTAACCCATACCCTACGCCGTACCCGCACCCCTCCCCGAACCCGTACCCTAAGCCATACCCTAAACCTAACCCTAAGCCTAACCCTAACCCTAGGCTACCCTTGACTGCTTCTGCCTCCAATTGATTTCCTAAGCAGTAGTGTTTTAAGGAACAGCTTAAAAAGAGAATCCTAATGTGATTTCTTTATAATGGGTGTGTTCCTTATCTTATCCTAGTGTCTAAACTCTTCTCCATGGCTGGACCCCCAAATAATATTCCTTTACGTGCTAAGGGGGAGCTAGAGAGTGGGATAGGTTTACTAACTACCCTAGCCCTAACGCGTAACCTAACCCTAACCCCTACCCTAACCCTAACACGTACCCTAATCCTAACCCGTACCCTAAACCGAGCCCTAACCCTAACACTAACCCTAACCCTAACCCTAACCCATACCCTACGCCGTACCCGAACCCCTCCCCAAACCCATACCCCAAGCCGTACCCTAAGACTAACCCTAAGCCTAACCCTAACCCTAGGCTACCCTTGACTGCTTCTGCCTCCAATAGATTTCCTAAGCACTAGTGTTTTAAGGAACAGCTTAAATAGAGAATCCTAATGTGATTTCTTTATAATGGGTGTGTTCCTTATCTTATCCTAGTGTCTAAATTCTTCTCCATGGCTGCACCCCCAAATAATATTCCCTTACGTGCTAAGGGGTATCTAGACAGTGGGATAGGTTTAATAACTACCCTAACCCTAACGCGTACCCTAACCCTAACCCCTACCCTAACCCTAACACGTACCCTAATCCTAACCCGTACCCTAAACCGAGCCCTAACCCTAACACTAACCCTAACCCTAACCCATACCCTACGCCGTACCCGAACCCCTCCCCGAACCCATTCCCCAAGCCGTACCCTAAACCTAACCCTAAGCCTAACCCTAACCCTAGGCTACCCTTAACTGCTTCTGCCTCCAATAGATTTCCTAAGCACTAGTGTTTTAAGGAACAGCTTAAAAAGAGAATCCTAAAGTGATTTCTTTATAATGGGTGTGTTCCTTATCTTATCCTAGTGTCTAAACTCTTCTCCATGGCTGGACTCCCAAATAATATTCCTTTACGTGCTAAGGGGTATCTAGAGAGTGGGATAGGTTTAATAACTACCCTAACCCTAACGCGTACCCTAACCCTAACCCCTACCCTAACCCTAACACGTACCCTAATCCTAACCCGTACCCTAAACCGAGCCCTAACCCTAACACTAACCCTAACCCTAACCCTAAACCATACCCTACGCCGTACCCGAACCCCTCCCCAAACCCATACCCCAAGCCGTACCCTAAGACTAACCCTAAGCCTAACCCTAACCCTAGGCTACCCTTGACTGCTTCTGCCTCCAATAGATTTCCTAAGCACTAGTGTTTTAAGGAACAGCTTAAAAAGAGAATCCTAATGTGATTTCTTTATAATGGGTGTGTTCCTTATCTTATCCTAGTGTCTAAACTCTTCTCCATGGCTGCACCCCCAAATAATATTGCCTTACGTGCTAAGGGGTATGTAGAGAGTGGGATAGGTTTAATAACTACCCTAACCCTAATGCGTACTCTAACCCTAACCCCTACCCTAACACTAACACGTACCCTAATCCTAACCCGTACCCTAAACCGAGCCCTAACCCTAACACTAACACTAACCCTAACCCTAACCCATACCCTACGCCGTACCCGAACCCCTCCCCAAACCCGTACCCTAAGCCGTACCCTAAGCCTAACCCTAAGCCTAACCCTAACCCTAGGCTACCCTTGACTGCTTCTGCCTCCAATAGATTTCCTAAGCACTAGTGTTTTAAGGAACAGCTTAAAAAGAGAATCCTAATGTGATTTCTTTATAATGGGTGTGTTCCTTATCTTATCCTAGTGTCTAAACTCTTCTCCATGGCTGGACCCTCAAATAATATTCCTTTACGTGCTAAGGGGTATCTAGAGAGTGGGATAGGTTTAATAACTACCCTAACCCTAACGCGTACCCTAACCCTAACCCCTACCCTAACCCTAACACGTACCCTAATCCTAACCCGTACCCTAAACCGAGCCCTAACCCTAACACTAACCCTATCCCTAACCCTAACCCATACCCTACGCCATACTCGCACCCCTCCCCGAACCCGTACCCTAAGCCGTACCCTAAGCCTGACCCTAAGCCTAACCCTAACCCTAGGCTACCCTTGACTGCTTCTGCCTCCAATAGATTTCCTAAGCACTAGTGTTTTAAGGAACAGCTTAAAAAGAGAATCCTAATGTGATTTCTTTATAATGGGTGTGTTCCTTATCTTATCCTAGTGTCTAAACTCTTCTCCATGGCTGCACCCCCAAATAATATTCCCTTACGTGCTAAGGGGTATCTAGAGAGTGGGATAGGTTTAATAACTACCCTAACCCTAACGCGTACCCTAACCCTAACGCCTACCCTAACCCTAACACGTACCCTAATCCTAACCCGTACCCTAAACCGAGCCCTAACCCTAACACTAACCCTAACCCTAACCCTAACCCATACCCTACGCCGTACCCGCACCCCTCCCCGAACCCGTACCCTAAGCCATACCCTAAACCTAACCCTAAGCCTAACCCTAACCCTAGGCTACCCTTGACTGCTTCTGCCTCCAATTGATTTCCTAAGCAGTAGTGTTTTAAGGAACAGCTTAAAAAGAGAATCCTAATGTGATTTCTTTATAATGGGTGTGTTCCTTATCTTATCCTAGTGTCTAAACTCTTCTCCATGGCTGGACCCTCAAATAATATTCCTTTACGTGCTAAGGGGGAGCTAGAGAGTGGGATAGGTTTACTAACTACCCTAGCCCTAACGCGTAACCTAACCCTAACCCCTACCCTAACCCTAACACGTACCCTAATCCTAACCCGTACCCTAAACCGAGGCCTAACCCTAACACTAACCCTAACCCTAACCCTAACCCATACCCTACGCCGTACCCGAACCCCTCCCCAAACCCATACCCCAAGCCGTACCCTAAGACTAACCCTAAGCCTAACCCTAACCCTAGGCTACCCTTGACTGCTTCTGCCTCCAATAGATTTCCTAAGCACTAGTGTTTTAAGGAACAGCTTAAAAAGAGAATCCTAATGTGATTTCTTTATAATGGGTGTGTTCCTTATCTTATCCTAGTGTCTAAACTCTTCTCCATGGCTGCACCCCCAAATAATATTCCCTTACGTGCTAAGGGGTATCTAGAGAGTGGGATAGGTTTAATAACTACCCTAACCCTAACGCGTACTCTAACCCTAACGCCTACCCTAACCCTAACACGTACCCTAATCCTAACCCGTACCCTAAACCGAGCCCTAACCCTAACACTAACCCTAACCCTAACCCTAACCCATACCCTACGCCGTACCCGCACCCCTCCCCGAACCCGTACCCTAAGCCATACCCTAAACCTAACCCTAAGCCTAACCCTAACCCTAGGCTACCCTTGACTGCTTCTGCCTCCAATTGATTTCCTAAGCAGTAGTGTTTTAAGGAACAGCTTAAAAAGAGAATCCTAATGTGATTTCTTTATAATGGGTGTGTTCCTTATCTTATCCTAGTGTCTAAACTCTTCTCCATGGCTGGACCCCCAAATAATATTCCTTTACGTGCTAAGGGGGAGCTAGAGAGTGGGATAGGTTTACTAACTACCCTAGCCCTAACGCGTAACCTAACCCTAACCCCTACCCTAACCCTAACACGTACCCTAATCCTAACCCGTACCCTAAACCGAGCCCTAACCCTAACACTAACCCTAACCCTAACCCTAACCCATACCCTACGCCGTACCCGAACCCCTCCCCAAACCCATACCCCAAGCCGTACCCTAAGACTAACCCTAAGCCTAACCCTAACCCTAGGCTACCCTTGACTGCTTCTGCCTCCAATAGATTTCCTAAGCACTAGTGTTTTAAGGAACAGCTTAAATAGAGAATCCTAATGTGATTTCTTTATAATGGGTGTGTTCCTTATCTTATCCTAGTGTCTAAATTCTTCTCCATGGCTGCACCGCCAAATAATATTCCCTTACGTGCTAAGGGGTATCTAGACAGTGGGATAGGTTTAATAACTACCCTAACCCTAACGCGTACCCTAACCCTAACCCCTACCCTAACCCTAACACGTACCCTAATCCTAACCCGTACCCTAAACCGAGCCCTAACCCTAACACTAACCCTAACCCTAACCCATACCCTACGCCGTACCCGAACCCCTCCCCGAACCCATTCCCCAAGCCGTACCCTAAACCTAACCCTAAGCCTAACCCTAACCCTAGGCTACCCTTGACTGCTTCTGCCTCCAATAGATTTCCTAAGCACTAGTGTTTTAAGGAACAGCTTAAAAAGAGAATCCTAAAGTGATTTCTTTATAAAGGGTGTGTTCCTTATCTTATCCTAGTGTCTAAACTCTTCTCCATGGCTGGACCCCCAAATAATATTCCTTTACGTGCTAAGGGGTATCTAGAGAGTGGGATAGGTTTAATAACTACCCTAACCCTAACGCGTACCCTAACCCTAACCCCTACCCTAACCCTAACACGTACCCTAATCCTAACCCGTACCCTAAACCGAGCCCTAACCCTAACACTAACCCTAACCGTAACCCTAACCCATACCCTACGCCGTACCCGAACCCCTCCCCAAACCCGTACCCTAAGCCGTAACCTAAGCCTAACCCTAAGCCTAACCCTAACCCTAGGCTACCCTTGACTGCTTCTGCCTCCAATAGATTTCCTAAGCACTAGTGTTTTAAGGAACAGCTTAAAAAGAGAATCCTAATGTGATTTCTTTATAATGGGTGTGTTCCTTATCTTATCCTAGTGTCTAAATTCTTCTCCATGGCTGGACCCCCAAATAATATTCCTTTACGTGCTAAGGGGTATCTAGAGAGTGGGATAGGTTTACTAACTACCCTAACCCTAACGCGTACCCTAACCCTAACCCCTACCCTAAACCGAACACGTACCCTAATCCTAACTGTACCCTAAACCGAGCCCTAACCCTAACACTAACCCTAACCCTAACCCTAACCCATACCCTACGCCATACCTGAAACCCTCCCCGAACCATTACCCTAAGCCGTACCCTAAGCCTAACCCTAAGCCTAACCCTAACCCTAGGCTACCCTTGACTGCTTCTGCCTCCAATAGATTTCCTAAGCACTAGTGTTTTAAGGAACAGCTTAAAAAGAGAATCCTAATGTGATTTCTTTATAATGGGTGTGTTCCTTATCTTATCCTAGTGTCTAAACTCTTCTCCATGGCTGGACCCTCAAATAATATTCCTTTACGTGCTAAGGGGTATCTAGAGAGTGGGATAGGTTTAATAACTACCCTAACCCTAACGCGTACCCTAACCCTAACCCCTACCCTAACCCTAACACGTACCCTAATCCTAACCCGTACCCTAAACCGAGCCCTAACCCTAACACTAACCCTATCCCTAACCCTAACCCATACCCTACGCCATACTCGCACCCCTCCCCGAACCCGTACCCTAAGCCGTACCCTAAGCCTGACCCTAAGCCTAACCCTAACCCTAGGCTACCCTTGACTGCTTCTGCCTCCAATAGATTTCCTAAGCACTAGTGTTTTAAGGAACAGCTTAAAAAGAGAATCCTAATGTGATTTCTTTATAATGGGTGTGTTCCTTATCTTATCCTAGTGTCTAAACTCTTCTCCATGGCTGCACCCCCAAATAATATTCCCTTACGTGCTAAGGGGTATCTAGAGAGTGGGATAGGTTTAATAACTACCCTAACCCTAACGCGTACCCTAACCCTAACGCCTACCCTAACCCTAACACGTACCCTAATCCTAACCCGTACCCTAAACCGAGCCCTAACCCTAACACTAACCCTAACCCTAACCCTAACCCATACCCTACGCCGTACCCGCACCCCTCCCCGAACCCGTACCCTAAGCCATACCCTAAACCTAACCCTAAGCCTAACCCTAACCCTAGGCTACCCTTGACTGCTTCTGCCTCCAATTGATTTCCTAAGCAGTAGTGTTTTAAGGAACAGCTTAAAAAGAGAATCCTAATGTGATTTCTTTATAATGGGTGTGTTCCTTATCTTATCCTAGTGTCTAAACTCTTCTCCATGGCTGGACCCTCAAATAATATTCCTTTACGTGCTAAGGGGGAGCTAGAGAGTGGGATAGGTTTACTAACTACCCTAGCCCTAACGCGTAACCTAACCCTAACCCCTACCCTAACCCTAACACGTACCCTAATCCTAACCCGTACCCTAAACCGAGGCCTAACCCTAACACTAACCCTAACCCTAACCCTAACCCATACCCTACGCCGTACCCGAACCCCTCCCCAAACCCATACCCCAAGCCGTACCCTAAGACTAACCCTAAGCCTAACCCTAACCCTAGGCTACCCTTGACTGCTTCTGCCTCCAATAGATTTCCTAAGCACTAGTGTTTTAAGGAACAGCTTAAAAAGAGAATCCTAATGTGATTTCTTTATAATGGGTGTGTTCCTTATCTTATCCTAGTGTCTAAACTCTTCTCCATGGCTGCACCCCCAAATAATATTCCCTTACGTGCTAAGGGGTATCTAGAGAGTGGGATAGGTTTAATAACTACCCTAACCCTAACGCGTACTCTAACCCTAACGCCTACCCTAACCCTAACACGTACCCTAATCCTAACCCGTACCCTAAACCGAGCCCTAACCCTAACACTAACCCTAACCCTAACCCTAACCCATACCCTACGCCGTACCCGCACCCCTCCCCGAACCCGTACCCTAAGCCATACCCTAAACCTAACCCTAAGCCTAACCCTAACCCTAGGCTACCCTTGACTGCTTCTGCCTCCAATTGATTTCCTAAGCAGTAGTGTTTTAAGGAACAGCTTAAAAAGAGAATCCTAATGTGATTTCTTTATAATGGGTGTGTTCCTTATCTTATCCTAGTGTCTAAACTCTTCTCCATGGCTGGACCCCCAAATAATATTCCTTTACGTGCTAAGGGGGAGCTAGAGAGTGGGATAGGTTTACTAACTACCCTAGCCCTAACGCGTAACCTAACCCTAACCCCTACCCTAACCCTAACACGTACCCTAATCCTAACCCGTACCCTAAACCGAGCCCTAACCCTAACACTAACCCTAACCCTAACCCTAACCCATACCCTACGCCGTACCCGAACCCCTCCCCAAACCCATACCCCAAGCCGTACCCTAAGACTAACCCTAAGCCTAACCCTAACCCTAGGCTACCCTTGACTGCTTCTGCCTCCAATAGATTTCCTAAGCACTAGTGTTTTAAGGAACAGCTTAAATAGAGAATCCTAATGTGATTTCTTTATAATGGGTGTGTTCCTTATCTTATCCTAGTGTCTAAATTCTTCTCCATGGCTGCACCGCCAAATAATATTCCCTTACGTGCTAAGGGGTATCTAGACAGTGGGATAGGTTTAATAACTACCCTAACCCTAACGCGTACCCTAACCCTAACCCCTACCCTAACCCTAACACGTACCCTAATCCTAACCCGTACCCTAAACCGAGCCCTAACCCTAACACTAACCCTAACCCTAACCCATACCCTACGCCGTACCCGAACCCCTCCCCGAACCCATTCCCCAAGCCGTACCCTAAACCTAACCCTAAGCCTAACCCTAACCCTAGGCTACCCTTGACTGCTTCTGCCTCCAATAGATTTCCTAAGCACTAGTGTTTTAAGGAACAGCTTAAAAAGAGAATCCTAAAGTGATTTCTTTATAAAGGGTGTGTTCCTTATCTTATCCTAGTGTCTAAACTCTTCTCCATGGCTGGACCCCCAAATAATATTCCTTTACGTGCTAAGGGGTATCTAGAGAGTGGGATAGGTTTAATAACTACCCTAACCCTAACGCGTACCCTAACCCTAACCCCTACCCTAACCCTAACACGTACCCTAATCCTAACCCGTACCCTAAACCGAGCCCTAACCCTAACACTAACCCTAACCGTAACCCTAACCCATACCCTACGCCGTACCCGAACCCCTCCCCAAACCCGTACCCTAAGCCGTAACCTAAGCCTAACCCTAAGCCTAACCCTAACCCTAGGCTACCCTTGACTGCTTCTGCCTCCAATAGATTTCCTAAGCACTAGTGTTTTAAGGAACAGCTTAAAAAGAGAATCCTAATGTGATTTCTTTATAATGGGTGTGTTCCTTATCTTATCCTAGTGTCTAAATTCTTCTCCATGGCTGGACCCCCAAATAATATTCCTTTACGTGCTAAGGGGTATCTAGAGAGTGGGATAGGTTTACTAACTACCCTAACCCTAACGCGTACCCTAACCCTAACCCCTACCCTAAACCGAACACGTACCCTAATCCTAACTGTACCCTAAACCGAGCCCTAACCCTAACACTAACCCTAACCCTAACCCTAACCCATACCCTACGCCATACCTGAAACCCTCCCCGAACCATTACCCTAAGCCGTACCCTAAGCCTAACCCTAAGCCTAACCCTAACCCTAGGCTACCCTTGACTGCTTCTGCCTCCAATAGATTTCCTAAGCACTAGTGTTTTAAGGAACAGCTTAAAAAGAGAATCCTAATGTGATTTCTTTATAATGGGTGTGTTCCTTATCTTATCCTAGTGTCTAAACTCTTCTCCATGGCTGGACCCTCAAATAATATTCCTTTACGTGCTAAGGGGTATCTAGAGAGTGGGATAGGTTTAATAACTACCCTAACCCTAACGCGTACCCTAACCCTAACCCCTACCCTAACCCTAACACGTACCCTAATCCTAACCCGTACCCTAAACCGAGCCCTAACCCTAACACTAACCCTATCCCTAACCCTAACCCATACCCTACGCCATACTCGCACCCCTCCCCGAACCCGTACCCTAAGCCGTACCCTAAGCCTGACCCTAAGCCTAACCCTAACCCTAGGCTACCCTTGACTGCTTCTGCCTCCAATAGATTTCCTAAGCACTAGTGTTTTAAGGAACAGCTTAAAAAGAGAATCCTAATGTGATTTCTTTATAATGGGTGTGTTCCTTATCTTATCCTAGTGTCTAAACTCTTCTCCATGGCTGCACCCCCAAATAATATTCCCTTACGTGCTAAGGGGTATCTAGAGAGTGGGATAGGTTTAATAACTACCCTAACCCTAACGCGTACCCTAACCCTAACGCCTACCCTAACCCTAACACGTACCCTAATCCTAACCCGTACCCTAAACCGAGCCCTAACCCTAACACTAACCCTAACCCTAACCCTAACCCATACCCTACGCCGTACCCGCACCCCTCCCCGAACCCGTACCCTAAGCCATACCCTAAACCTAACCCTAAGCCTAACCCTAACCCTAGGCTACCCTTGACTGCTTCTGCCTCCAATTGATTTCCTAAGCAGTAGTGTTTTAAGGAACAGCTTAAAAAGAGAATCCTAATGTGATTTCTTTATAATGGGTGTGTTCCTTATCTTATCCTAGTGTCTAAACTCTTCTCCATGGCTGGACCCTCAAATAATATTCCTTTACGTGCTAAGGGGGAGCTAGAGAGTGGGATAGGTTTACTAACTACCCTAGCCCTAACGCGTAACCTAACCCTAACCCCTACCCTAACCCTAACACGTACCCTAATCCTAACCCGTACCCTAAACCGAGGCCTAACCCTAACACTAACCCTAACCCTAACCCTAACCCATACCCTACGCCGTACCCGAACCCCTCCCCAAACCCATACCCCAAGCCGTACCCTAAGACTAACCCTAAGCCTAACCCTAACCCTAGGCTACCCTTGACTGCTTCTGCCTCCAATAGATTTCCTAAGCACTAGTGTTTTAAGGAACAGCTTAAAAAGAGAATCCTAATGTGATTTCTTTATAATGGGTGTGTTCCTTATCTTATCCTAGTGTCTAAACTCTTCTCCATGGCTGCACCCCCAAATAATATTCCCTTACGTGCTAAGGGGTATCTAGAGAGTGGGATAGGTTTAATAACTACCCTAACCCTAACGCGTACTCTAACCCTAACGCCTACCCTAACCCTAACACGTACCCTAATCCTAACCCGTACCCTAAACCGAGCCCTAACCCTAACACTAACCCTAACCCTAACCCTAACCCATACCCTACGCCGTACCCGCACCCCTCCCCGAACCCGTACCCTAAGCCATACCCTAAACCTAACCCTAAGCCTAACCCTAACCCTAGGCTACCCTTGACTGCTTCTGCCTCCAATTGATTTCCTAAGCAGTAGTGTTTTAAGGAACAGCTTAAAAAGAGAATCCTAATGTGATTTCTTTATAATGGGTGTGTTCCTTATCTTATCCTAGTGTCTAAACTCTTCTCCATGGCTGGACCCCCAAATAATATTCCTTTACGTGCTAAGGGGGAGCTAGAGAGTGGGATAGGTTTACTAACTACCCTAGCCCTAACGCGTAACCTAACCCTAACCCCTACCCTAACCCTAACACGTACCCTAATCCTAACCCGTACCCTAAACCGAGCCCTAACCCTAACACTAACCCTAACCCTAACCCTAACCCATACCCTACGCCGTACCCGAACCCCTCCCCAAACCCATACCCCAAGCCGTACCCTAAGACTAACCCTAAGCCTAACCCTAACCCTAGGCTACCCTTGACTGCTTCTGCCTCCAATAGATTTCCTAAGCACTAGTGTTTTAAGGAACAGCTTAAATAGAGAATCCTAATGTGATTTCTTTATAATGGGTGTGTTCCTTATCTTATCCTAGTGTCTAAATTCTTCTCCATGGCTGCACCGCCAAATAATATTCCCTTACGTGCTAAGGGGTATCTAGACAGTGGGATAGGTTTAATAACTACCCTAACCCTAACGCGTACCCTAACCCTAACCCCTACCCTAACCCTAACACGTACCCTAATCCTAACCCGTACCCTAAACCGAGCCCTAACCCTAACACTAACCCTAACCCTAACCCATACCCTACGCCGTACCCGAACCCCTCCCCGAACCCATTCCCCAAGCCGTACCCTAAACCTAACCCTAAGCCTAACCCTAACCCTAGGCTACCCTTGACTGCTTCTGCCTCCAATAGATTTCCTAAGCACTAGTGTTTTAAGGAACAGCTTAAAAAGAGAATCCTAAAGTGATTTCTTTATAAAGGGTGTGTTCCTTATCTTATCCTAGTGTCTAAACTCTTCTCCATGGCTGGACCCCCAAATAATATTCCTTTACGTGCTAAGGGGTATCTAGAGAGTGGGATAGGTTTAATAACTACCCTAACCCTAACGCGTACCCTAACCCTAACCCCTACCCTAACCCTAACACGTACCCTAATCCTAACCCGTACCCTAAACCGAGCCCTAACCCTAACACTAACCCTAACCGTAACCCTAACCCATACCCTACGCCGTACCCGAACCCCTCCCCAAACCCGTACCCTAAGCCGTAACCTAAGCCTAACCCTAAGCCTAACCCTAACCCTAGGCTACCCTTGACTGCTTCTGCCTCCAATAGATTTCCTAAGCACTAGTGTTTTAAGGAACAGCTTAAAAAGAGAATCCTAATGTGATTTCTTTATAATGGGTGTGTTCCTTATCTTATCCTAGTGTCTAAATTCTTCTCCATGGCTGGACCCCCAAATAATATTCCTTTACGTGCTAAGGGGTATCTAGAGAGTGGGATAGGTTTACTAACTACCCTAACCCTAACGCGTACCCTAACCCTAACCCCTACCCTAAACCGAACACGTACCCTAATCCTAACTGTACCCTAAACCGAGCCCTAACCCTAACACTAACCCTAACCCTAACCCTAACCCATACCCTACGCCATACCTGAAACCCTCCCCGAACCATTACCCTAAGCCGTACCCTAAGCCTAACCCTAAGCCTAACCCTAACCCTAGGCTACCCTTGACTGCTTCTGCCTCCAATAGATTTCCTAAGCACTAGTGTTTTAAGGAACAGCTTAAAAAGAGAATCCTAATGTGATTTCTTTATAATGGGTGTGTTCCTTATCTTATCCTAGTGTCTAAACTCTTCTCCATGGCTGGACCCTCAAATAATATTCCTTTACGTGCTAAGGGGTATCTAGAGAGTGGGATAGGTTTAATAACTACCCTAACCCTAACGCGTACCCTAACCCTAACCCCTACCCTAACCCTAACACGTACCCTAATCCTAACCCGTACCCTAAACCGAGGCCTAACCCTAACACTAACCCTAACCCTAACCCTAACCCATACCCTACGCCGTACCCGAACCCCTCCCCAAACCCATACCCCAAGCCGTACCCTAAGACTAACCCTAAGCCTAAGCCTAACCCTAGGCTACCCTTGACTGCTTCTGCCTCCAATAGATTTCCTAAGCACTAGTGTTTTAAGGAACAGCTTAAAAAGAGAATCCTAATGTGATTTCTTTATAATGGGTGTGTTCCTTATCTTATCCTAGTGTCTAAACTCTTCTCCATGGCTGCACCCCCAAATAATATTCCCATACGTGCTAAGGGGTATCTAGAGAGTGGGATAGGTTTAATAACTACCCTAACCCTAACGCGTACCCTAACCCTAACGCCTACCCTAACCCTAACACGTACCCTAATCCTAACCCGTACCCTAAACCGAGCCCTAACCCTAACACTAACCCTAACCCTAACCCTAACCCATACCCTACGCCGTATCCGAAACCCTCCCCGAACCCTTACCCTAAGCCGTACCCTAAGCCTAACCCTAAGCCTAACCCTAACCCTAGGCTACCCTTGACTGCTTCTGCCTCCAATAGATTTCCTAAGCACTAGTGTTTTAAGGAACAGCTGAAAAAGAGAATCCTAAAGTGATTTTTTTATAATGGGTGTGTTCCTTATCTTATCCTAGTGTCTAAACTCTTCTCCATGGCTGGACCCCCAAATAATATTCCTTTACGTGCTAAGGGGGATCTAGAGAGTGGGATAGGTTTAATAACTACCCTAACCCTAACGCGTACCCTAACCCTAACCCCTACCCTAACCCTGACACGTACCCTAATCCTAACCCGTACCCTAAACCGAGCCCTAACCCTAACACTAACCCTAACCCTAACCCTAACCCATACCCTACGCCGTACCCGAACCCCTCCCCGAACCCGTACCCTAAGCCGTACCCTAACCCTAACCCTAAGCCTAACCCTAAACCTAGGCTACCCTTGACTGCTTCTGCCTCCAATAGATTTCCTAAGCACTAGTGTTTTAAGGAACAGCTTAAAAAGAGAATCCTAAAGTGATTTCTTTATAATGGGTGTGTTCCTTATCTTATCCTAGTGTCTAAAATCTTCTCCATGGCTGGACCCCCAAATAATATTCCTTTACGTGCTAATGGGTATCTAGAGAGTGGGATAGGTTTAATAACTACCCTAACCCTAACGCGTACCCTAACCCTAACCACTACCCTAACCCTAACACGTACCCTAATCCTAACCCGTACCCTAAACCGAGCCCTAACCCTAACACTAACCCTAACCCTAACCCTAACCCATACCCTACGCCGTACCCACACCCCTCCCCGAACCCGTACCCTAAGCCGTACCCTAAGCCTAACCCTAAGCCTAACCCTAACCCTAGGCTACCCTTGACTGCTTCTGCCTCCAATAGATTTCCTAAGCACTACTGTTTTAAGGAACAGCTTAAAAAGAGAATCCTAATGTGATTTCTTTATAATGGGTGTGTTCCTTATCTTATCCTAGTGTCTGAACTCTTCTCCATGGCTGCACCCCCAAATAATATTGTCTTACGTGCTAAGGGGTATCTAGAGAGTGGGATAGGTTTAATAACTACCCTAACCCTAATGCGTACTCTAACCCTAACCCCTACCCTAACACTAACACGTACCCTAATCCTAACCCGTACCCTAAACCGAGCCCTAACCCTAAGACTAACACTAACCCTAACCCTAACCCATACCCTACGCCGTACCCGAACCCCTCCCCAAACCCGTACCCTAAGCCGTACCCTAAGCCTAACCCTAAGCCTAACACTAACCCTAGGCTACCCTTGACTGCTTCTGCCTCCAATAGATTTCCTAAGCACTAGTGTTTTAAGCAACAGCTTAAAAAGAGAATCCTAATGTGATTTCTTTATAATGGGTGTGTTCCTTATCTTATCCTAGTGTCTAAATTCTTCTCCATGGCTGGACCCCCAAATAATATTCCTTTACGTGCTAAGGGGTATCTAGAGAGTGGGTTAGGTTTACTAACTACCCTAACCCTAACGCGTACCCTAACCCTAACCCCTACCCTAATCCGAACACGTACCTTAATCCTAACCGTACCCTAAACCGAGCCCTAACCCTAACACTAACCCTAACCCTAACCCTAACCCATACCCTACGCTGTACCCGCACCCCTCCCCGAACCCGTACCCTAAGCCGTACCCTAACCCTAACCCTAAGCCTAACCCCAATCCTAGGCTACCCTTGACTGCTTCTGCCTCCAATAGATTTCCTAAGCACTAGTGTTTTAAGGAACAGCTTAAAAAGAGAATCCTAATGTGATTTCTTTATAATGGGTGTGTTCCTTATCTTATCCTAGTGTCTAAACTCTTCTCCATGGCTGCACCCCCAAATAATATTCCTTTACGTGCTAAGGGGTATCTAGAGAGTGGGATAGGTTTAATAACTACCCTAACCCTAACGCGTACCCTAACCCTAACCCCTACCCTAACCCTAACACGTACCCTAATCCTAACCCGTACCCTAAACCGAGCCCTAACCCTAACACTAACCCTAACCCTAACCCTAACCCATACCCTACGCCGTACCCGAACCCCTCCCCGAACCCGTACCCTAAGCCGTACCCTAACCCTAACCCTAAGCCTAACCCTAACCCTAGGCTACCCTTGACTGCTTCTGCCTCCAATAGATTTCCTAAGCACTAGTGTTTTAAGGAACAGCTTAAAAAGAGAATCCTAATGTGATTTCTTTATAATGGGTGTGTTCCTTATCTTATCCTAGTGTCTAAACTCTTCTCCATGGCTGGACCCCCAAATAATATTCCTTTACGTGCTAAGGGGTATCTAGAGAGTGGGATAGGTTTAATAACTACCCTAACCCTAACGCGTACCCTAACCCTAACCCCTACCCTAACCCTAACACGTACCCTAATCCTAACCCGTACCCTAAACCGAGCCCTAACCCTAACACTAACCCTAACCCTAACCCTAACCCATACCCTACACCGTACCCGAACCCCTCCCCAAACCCGTACCCTAAGCCGTACCCTAAGGCTAACCCTAAGCCTAACCCTAACCCTAGGCTACCCTTGACTGCTTCTGCCTCCAATAGATTTCCTAAGCACTAGTGTTTTAAGGAACAGCTTAAAAAGAGAATCCTAATGTGATTTCTTTATAATGGGTGTGTTCCTTATCTTATCCTAGTGTCTAAACTCTTCTCCATGGCTGCACCCCCAAATAATATTGCCTTACGTGCTAAGGGGTATGTAGAGAGTGGGATAGTTTTAATAACTACCCTAACCCTAATGCGTACTCTAACCCTAACCCCTACCCTAACACTAACACGTACCCTAATCCTAACCCGTACCCTAAACCGAGCCCTAACCCTAACACTAACACTAACCCTAACCCTAACCCATACCCTACGCCGTACCCGAACCCCTCCCCAAACCCGTACCCTAAGCCATACCCTAAGCCTAACCCTAAGCCTAACACTAACCCTAGGCTACCCTTGACTGCTTCTGCCTCCAATAGATTTCCTAAGCACTAGTGTTTTAAGCAACAGCTTAAAAAGAGAATCCTAATGTGATTTCTTTATAATGGGTGTGTTCCTTATCTTATCCTAGTGTGTAAACTCTTCTCCATGGCTGGACCCCCAAATAATATTCCTTTACGTGCTAAGGGGTATCTAGAGAGTGGGATAGGTTTAATAACTACCCTAACCCTAACGCGTACCCTAACCCTAACCCCTACCCTAACCCTAACACGTACCCTAATCCTAACCCGTACCCTAAACCAAGCCCTAACCCTAACACTAACCCTAACCCTAACCCTAACCCATACCCTACGCCGTATCCGAAACCCTCCCCGAACCCTTACCCTAAGCCGTACCCTAAGCCTAACCCTAAGCCTAACCCTAACCCTAGGCTACCCTTGACTGCTTCTGCCTCCAATAGATTTCCTAAGCACTAGTGTTTTAAGGAACAGCTGAAAAAGAGAATCCTAAAGTGATTTCTTTATAATGGGTGTGTTCCTTATCTTATCCTAGTGTCTAAACTCTTCTCCATGGCTGGACCCCCAAATAATATTCCTTTACGTGCTAAGGGGTATCTAGAGAGTGGGATAGGTTTAATAACTACCCTAACCCTAACGCGTACCCTAACCCTAACCCCTACCCTAACCCTGACACGTACCCTAATCCTAACCCGTACCCTAAACCGAGCCCTAACCCTAACACTAACCCTAACCCTAACCCTAACCCATACCCTACGCCGTACCCGAACCCCTCCCCGAACCCGTACCCTAAGCCGTACCCTAACCCTAACCCTAAGCCTAACCCTAACCCTAGGCTACCCTTGACTGCTTCTGCCTCCAATAGTTTTCCTAAGCACTAGTGTTTTAAGGAACAGCTTAAAAAGAGAATCCTAAAGTGATTTCTTTATAATGGGTGTGTTCCTTATCTTATCCTAGTGTCTAAAATCTTCTCCATGGCTGGACCCCCAAATAATATTCCTTTACGTGCTAATGGGTATCTAGAGAGTGGGATAGGTTTAATAACTACCCTAACCCTAACGCGTACCCTAACCCTAACCACTACCCTAACCCTAACACGTACCCTAATCCTAACCCGTACCCTAAACCGAGCCCTAACCCTAACACTAACCCTAACCCTAACCCTAACCCATACCCTACGCCGTACCCACACCCCTCCCCGAACCCGTACCCTAAGCCGTACCCTAAGCCTAACCCTAAGCCTAACCCTAACCCTAGGCTACCCTTGACTGCTTCTGCCTCCAATAGATTTCCTAAGCACTACTGTTTTAAGGAACAGCTTAAAAAGAGAATCCTAATGTGATTTCTTTATAATGGGTGTGTTCCTTATCTTATCCTAGTGTCTAAACTCTTCTCCATGGCTGCACCCCCAAATAATATTGCCTTACGTGCTAAGGGGTATCTAGAGAGTGGGATAGGTTTAATAACTACCCTAACCCTAATGCGTACTCTAACCCTAACCCCTACCCTAACACTAACACGTACCCTAATCCTAACCCGTACCCTAAACCGAGCCCTAACCCTAAGACTAACACTAACCCTAACCCTAACCCATACCCTACGCCGTACCCGAACCCCTCCCCAAACCCGTACCCTAAGCCGTACCCTAAGCCTAACCCTAAGCCTAACACTAAACCTAGGCTACCCTTGACTGCTTCTGCCTCCAATAGATTTCCTAAGCACTAGTGTTTTAAGCAACAGCTTAAAAAGAGAATCCTAATGTGATTTCTTTATAATGGGTGTGTTCCTTATCTTATCCTAGTGTCTAAATTCTTCTCCATGGCTGGACCCCCAAATAATATTCCTTTACGTGCTAAGGGGTATCTAGAGAGTGGGTTAGGTTTACTAACTACCCTAACCCTAACGCGTACCCTAACCCTAACCCCTACCCTAATCCGAACACGTACCCTAATCCTAACCGTACCCTAAACCGAGCCCTAACCCTAACACTAACCCTAACCCTAACCCTAACCCATACCCTACGCCGTACCCGAAACCCTCCCCGAACCCTTACCCTAAGCCGTACCCTAACCCTAACCCTAAGCCTAACCCTAACCCTAGGCTACCCTTGACTGCTTCTGCCTCCAATAGATTTCCTAAGCACTAGTGTTTTAAGGAACAGCTTAAAAAGAGAATCCTAATGTGATTTCTTTATAATGGGTGTGTTCCTTATCTTATCCTAGTGTCTAAACTCTTCTCCATGGCTGGACCCTCAAATAATATTCCTTTACGTGCTAAGGGGTATCTAGAGAGTGGGATAGGTTTAATAACTACCCTAACCCTAACGCGTACCCTAACCCTAACCCCTACCCTAACCCTAACACGTACCCTAATCCTAACCGGTACCCTAAACCGAGCCCTAACCCTAACACTAACCCTAACCCTAACCCTAACCCATACCCTATGCCGTACCCGCACCCCTCCCCGAACCCGTACCCTAAGCCGTACCCTATGCCTAACCCTAAGCCTAACCCTAACCCTAGGCTACCCTTGACTGCTTCTGCCTCCAATAGATTTCCTAAGCACTAGTGTTTTAAGGAACAGCTTAAAAACAGAATCCTTATGTGATTTCTTTATAATGGGTGTGTTCCTTATTTTATCCTCGTGTCTAAACTCTTCTCCATGGCTGCACCCCCAAATAATATCCCCTTAAGTGCTTAGGGGTATCTAGAGAGTGGGATAGGTTTAATAACTACCCTAACCCTAACGCGTACCCTAACCCTAACCCCTACCCTAACCCTAACACGTACCCTAATCCTAACCCGTACCCTAAACCGAGCCCTAACCCTAACACTAACCCTAACCCTAACCCATACCCTACGCCGTATCCGAAACCCTCCCCGAACCCGTACCCTAAGCCGTACCCTAAGCCTAACCCTAAGCCTAACCCTAACCCTAGGCTACCCTTGACTGCTTCTGCCTCCAATAGATTTCCTAAGCAGTAGTGTTTTAAGGAACAGCTTAAAAAGAGAATCCTAAAGTGATTTCTTTATAATGGGTGTGTTCCTTATCTTATCCTAGTGTCTAAACTCTTCTCCATGGCTGGACCCCCAAATAATATTCTTTTACGTGCTAAGGGGTATCTAGAGAGTGGGATAGGTTTAATAACTACCCTAACCCTAACGCGTACCCTAACCCTAACCCCTACCCTAACACTAACACGTACCCTAATCCTAACCCGTACCCTAAACCGAGCCCTAACCCTAACACTAACCCTAACCCTAACCCTAACCCATACCCTACGCCGTATCCAAAACCCTCCCCGAACCCTTACCCTAAGCCGTACCCTAAGCCTAACCCTAAGCCTAACCCTAACCCTAGGCTACCCTTGACTGCTTCTGCCTCCAATAGATTTCCTAAGCACTAGTGTTTTAAGGAACAGCTGAAAAAGAGAATCCTAATGTGATTTCTTTATAATGGGTGTGTTCCTTATCTTATCCTAGTGTCTAAACTCTTCTCCATGGCTGGACCCCCAAATAATATTCCTTTACGTGCTAAGGGGTATCTAGAGAGCGGGATAGGTTTAATAACTACCCTAACCCTAACGCGTACCCTAACCCTAACCCCTACCCTAAACCTAACACGTACCCTAATCCTAACCCGTACCCTAAACCGAGCCCTAACCCTAACACTAACCCTAACCCTAACCCTAACCCATACCCTACGCCGTACCCGAACCCCTCCCCGAACCCGTACCCTAAGCAGTACCCTAACCCTAACCCTAACCCTAGGCTACCCTTGACTGCTTCTGCCTCCAATAGATTTCCTAAGCACTAGTGTTTTAAGGAACAGCTGAAAAAGAGAATCCTAATGTGATTTCTTTATAATGGGTGTGTTCCTTATCTTATCCTAGTGTCTAAACTCTTCTCCATGGCTGCACCCCCAAATAATATTCCCTTACGTGCTAAGGGGTATCTAGAGAATGGGATAGGTTTAATAACTACCCTAACCCTAACGCGTACCCTAACCCTAACCCCTACCCTAACCCTAACACGTACCCTAATCCTAACCTGTACCCTAAACCGAGCCCTAACCCTAACACTAACCCTAACCCTAACCCTAACCCATACCCTACGCCGTACCCGCACCCCTCCCCGAACCCGTACCCTAAGCCGTACCCTAACCCTAACCCTAAGCCTAACCCTAACCCTAGGCTACCCTTGACTGCTTCTGCCTCCAATTGATTTCCTAAGCAGTAGTGTTTTAAGGAACAGCTTAAAAAGAGAATCCTAATGTGATTTCTTTATAATGGGTGTGTTCCTTATCTTATCCTAGTGTCTAAACTCTTCTCCATGGCTGGACCCCCAAATAATATTCCTTTACGTGCTAAGGGGGAGCTAGAGAGTGGGATAGGTTTACTAACTACCCTAGCCCTAACGCGTACCCTAACCCTAACCCCTACCCTAAACCGAACACCTACCCTAATCCTAACTGTACCCTAAACCGAGCCCTAACCCTAACACTAACCCTAACCCTAACCCTAACCCATACCCTACGCCATACCTGAAACCCTCCCCGAACCATTAACCTAAGCCGTACCCTAAGCCTAACCCTAAGCCTAACCCTAACCCTAGGCTACCCTTGACTGCTTCTGCCTCCAATAGATTTCCTAAGCACTAGTGTTTTAAGGAACAGCTTAAAAAGAGAATCCTAATGTGATTTCTTTATAATGGGTGTGTTCCTTATCTTATCCTAGTGTCTAAACTCTTCTCCATGGCTGGACCCTCAAATAATATTCCTTTACGTGCTAAGGGGTATCTAGAGAGTGGGATAGGTTTAATAACTACCCTAACCCTAACGCGTACCCTAACCCTAACCCCTACCCTAACCCTAACACGTACCCTAATCCTAACCCGTACCCTAAACCGAGGCCTAACCCTAACACTAACCCTAACCCTAACCCTAACCCATACCCTACGCCGTACCCGAACCCCTCCCCAAACCCATACCCCAAGCCGTACCCTAAGACTAACCCTAAGCCTAAGCCTAACCCTAGGCTACCCTTGACTGCTTCTGCCTCCAATAGATTTCCTAAGCACTAGTGTTTTAAGGAACAGCTTAAAAAGAGAATCCTAATGTGATTTCTTTATAATGGGTGTGTTCCTTATCTTATCCTAGTGTCTAAACTCTTCTCCATGGCTGCACCCCCAAATAATATTCCCTTACGTGCTAAGGGGTATCTAGAGAGTGGGATAGGTTTAATAACTACCCTAACCTTAACGCGTACCCTAACCCTAACGCCTACCCTAACCCTAACACGTACCCTAATCCTAACCCGTACCCTAAACCGAGCCCTAACCCTAACACTAACCCTAACCCTAACCCTAACCCATACCCTACGCCGTATCCGAAACCCTCCCCGAACCCTTACCCTAAGCCGTACCCTAAGCCTAACCCTAAGCCTAACCCTAACCCTAGGCTACCCTTGACTGCTTCTGCCTCCAATAGATTTCCTAAGCACTAGTGTTTTAAGGAACAGCTTAAAAAGAGAATCCTAAAGTGATTTCTTTATAATGGGTGTGTTCCTCATCTTATCCTAGTGTCTAAACTCTTCTCCATGGCTGGACCCCCAAATAATATTCCTTTACGTGCTAAGGGGTATCTAGAGAGCGGGATAGGTTTAATAACTACCCTAACCCTAACGCGTAACCTAACCCTAACCCCTACCCTAAACCTAACACGTACCCTAATCCTAACCCGTACCCTAAACCGAGCCCTAACCCTAACACTAACCCTAACCCTAACCCTAACCCATACCCTACGCCGTACCCGAACCCCTCCCCGAACCCGTACCCTAAGCAGTACCCTAACCCTAACCCTAAGCCTAACCCTAACCCTAGGCTACCCTTGACTGCTTCTGCCTCCAATAGATTTCCTAAGCACTAGTGTTTTAAGGAACAGCTGAAAAAGAGAATCCTAATGTGATTTCTTTATAATGGGTGTGTTCCTTATCTTATCCTAGTGTCTAAACTCTTCTCCATGGCTGCACCCCCAAATAATATTCCCTTACGTGCTAAGGGGTATCTAGAGAATGGGATAGGTTTAATAACTACCCTAACCCTAACGCGTACCCTAACCCTAACCCCTACCCTAACCCTAACACGTACCCTAATCCTAACCTGTACCCTAAACCGAGCCCTAACCCTAACACTAACCCTAACCCTAACCCTAACCCATACCCTACGCTGTACCCGCACCCCTCCCTGAACCCGTACCCTAAGCCATACCCTAAACCTAACCCTAAGCCTAACCCTAACCCTAGGCTACCCTTGACTGCTTCTGCCTCCAATTGATTTCCTAAGCAGTAGTGTTTTAAGGAACAGCTTAAAAAGAGAATCCTAATGTGATTTCTTTATAATGGGTGTGTTCCTTATCTTATCCTAGTGTCTAAACTCTTCTCCATGGCTGGACCCCCAAATAATATTCCTTTACGTGCTAAGGGGGAGCTAGAGAGTGGGATAGGTTTACTAACTACCCTAGCCCTAACGCGTAACCTAACCCTAACCCCTACCATAACCCTAACACGTACCCTAATCCTAACCCGTACCCTAAACCGAGCCCTAACCCTAACACTAACCCTAACCCTAACCCTAACCCATACCCTACGCCGTACCCGAACCCCTCCCCGAACCCATACCCCAAGCCGTACCCTAACCCTAACCCTAAGCCTAACCCTAACCCTAGGCTACCCTTGACTGCTTCTGCCTCCAATAGATTTCCTAAGCACTAGTGTTTTAAGGAATAGCTTAAAAAGAGAATCCTAAAGTGATTTCTTTATAATGGGTGTGTTCCTTATCTTATCCTAGTGTCTAAACTCTTCTCCATGGCTGGACCCCCAAATAATATTCCTTTACGTGCTAAGGGGTATCTAGAGAGGGGGATAGGTTTAATAACTACCCTAACCCTAACGCGTACCCTAACCCTAACCCCTACCCTAACCCTAACACGTAACCTAATCCTAACCCGTACTCTAAACCGAGCCCTAACCCTAACACTAACCCTAACCCTAACCCATACCCTACGCCGTACCCGAAACCCTCCCCGAACCCGTATCCTAAGCCGTACCCTAAGCCTAACCCTAAGCCTAACCCTAACCCTAGGCTACCCTTGACTGCTTCTGCCTCCAATAGATTTCCTAAGCACTAGTGTTTTAAGGAACAGCTTAAAAAGAGAATCCTAAAGTGATTTCTTTATAATGGGTGTGTTCCTTATCTTATCCTAGTGTCTAAACTCTTCTCCATGGCTGGACCCCCAAATAATATTCCTTTACGTGCTAAGGGGTATCTAGAGAGTGGGATAGGTTTAATAACTACCCTAACCCTAACGCGTACCCTAACCCTAACCCCTACCCTAACCCTAACACGTACCCTAATCCTAACCCGTACCCTAAACTGAGCCCGAACCCTAACACTAACCCTAACCCTAACCCATACCCTACGCCGTACCCGCACCCCTCCCCGAACCCGTACCCTAAGCCGTACCCTAAGCCTAACCCTAAGCCTAACCCTAACCCTAGGCTACCCTTGACTGCTTCTGCCTCCAATAGATTTCCTAAGCACTAGTGTTTTAAGGAACAGCTTAAAAAGAGAATCCTAATGTGATTTCTTTATAATGGGTGTGTTCCTTATCTTATCCTAGTGTCTAAACTCTTCTCCATGGCTGGACCCCCAAATAATATTCCTTTACGTGCTAAGGGGGAGCTAGAGAGTGGGATAGGTTGACTAACTACCCTAGCCCTAACGCGTAACCTAACCCTAACCCTTACCCTAACCGTAACACGTACCCTAATCCTAACCCGTACCCTAAACCGAGCCCTAACCCTAACACTAACCCTAACCCTAACCCATACCCTACGCCGTATCCGAAACCCTCCCCGAACCCATACCCCAAGCCGTACCCTAAACCTAACCCTAAGCCTAACCCTAACCCTAGGCTACCCTTGACTGCTTCTGCCTCCAATAGATTTCCTAAGCACTAGAGTTTTAAGGAACAGCTTAAAAAGAGAATCCTAAAGTGATTTCTTTATAATGGGTGTGTTCCTTATCTTATCCTAGTGTCTAAACTCTTCTCCATGGCTGGACCCCCAAATAATATTCCTTTACGTGCTAAGGGGTATCTAGAGAGTGGGATAGGTTTAATAACTACCCTAACCCTAACGCCTACCCTAACCCTAACACCTACGCAAACCCTAACACGTACCCTAATTCTAACCCATACCCTAAACCGAGCCCTAACCCTAACACTAACCCTAACCCTAACCCTAACCCATACCCTACGCCGTACCCGAAACCCTCCCCGAACCCGTACCCTAAGCCGTACCCTAAGCCTAACCCTAAGCCTAACCCTAACCCTAGGCTACCCTTGACTGCTTCTGCCTCCAATAGATTTCCTAAGCACTAGTGTTTTAAGGAACAGCTTAAAAAGAGAATCCTAATGTGATTTCTTTATAATGGGTGTGTTCCTTATCTTATCCTAGTGTCTAAACTCTTCTCCATGGTTGGACCCCCAAATAATATTCCTTTACGTGCTAAGGGGTATCTAGAGAGTGGGATAGGTTTAATAACTACCCTAACGCTAACGCGTACCCTAACCCTAACCCCTATCCTAACCCTAACACGTACCCTAATCCTAACCCGTACCCTAAACCGAGCCCTAACACTAACCCTAACCCTAACCCTAACCCATACCCTACGCCGTACCCGCACCCCTCCCCGAACCCGTACCCTAAGCCGTACCCTAAGCCTAACCCTAAGCCTAACCCTAACCCTAGGCTACCCTTGACTGCTTCTGCCTCCAATAGATTTCCTAAGCACTACTGTTTTAAGGAACAGCTTAAAAAGAGAATTCTAATGTGATTTCTTTATAATGGGTGTGTTCCTTATCTTATCCTAGTGTCTAAACTCTTCTCCATGGCTGCACCCCCAAATAATATTGCCTTCCGTGCTAAGGGGTATGTAGAGAGTGAGATAGGTTTAATAACTACCCTAACCCTAATGCGTACTCTAAACCTAACCCCTACCCTAACACTAACACGTACCCTAATCCTAACCCGTACCCTAAACCGAGCCCTAACCCTAACACTAACACTAACCCTAACCCTAACCCATACCCTACGCCGTACCCGAACCCCTCCCCAAACCCGTACCCTAAGCCGTACCCTAAGCCTAACCCTAAGCCTAACCCTAACCCTAGGCTACCCTTGACTGCTTCTGCCTCCAATAGATTTCCTAAGCACTAGTGTTTTAAGGAACAGCTTAAAAAGAGAATCCTAATGTGATTTCTTCATAATGGGTGTGTTCCTTATCTTATCCTAGTGTCTAAACTCTTCTCCATGGCTGGACCCTCAAATAATATTCCTTTACGTGCTAAGGGGTATCTAGAGAGTGGGATAGGTTTAATAACTACCCTAACCCTAACGCGTACCCTAACCCTAACCCCTACCCTAACCCTAACACGTACCCTAATCCTAACCCGTACCCTAATCCGAGCCCTAACCCTAACACTAACCCTAACCCTAACCCTAACCCATACCCTACGCCGTACCCGCACCCCTCCCTGAACCCGTACCCTAAGCTGTACCCTAAGCCTAACCCTAAGCCTAACCCTAACCCTAGGCTACCCTTGACTGCTTCTGCCTCCAATAGATTTCCTAAGCACTAGTGTTTTAAGGAACAGCTTAAAAAGAGAATCCTAATGTGATTTCTTTATAATGGGTGTGTTCCTTATCTTATCCTAGTGTCTAAACTCTTCTCCATGGCTGCACCCCCAAATAATATTCCCTTACGTGCTAAGGGGTATCTAGAGAGTGGGATAGGTTTAATAACTACCCTAACCCTAACGCGTACCCTAACCCTAACGCCTACCCTAACCCTAACACGTACCCTAATCCTAACCCGTACCCTAAACCGAGCCCTAACCCTAACACTAACCCTAACCCTAACCCTAACCCATACCCTACGCCGTGCCCGCACCCCTCCCCGAACCCGTACCCTAAGCCATACCCTAAACCTAACCCTAAGCCTAACCCTAACCCTAGGCTACCCTTGACTGCTTCTGCCTCCAATTGATTTCCTAAGCAGTAGTGTTTTAAGGAACAGCTTAAAAAGAGAATCCTAATGTGATTTCTTTATAATGGGTGTGTTCCTTATCTTATCCTAGTGTCTAAACTCTTCTCCATGGCTGGACCCCCAAATAATATTCCTTTACGTGCTAAGGGGGAGCTAGAGAGTGGGATAGGTTTACTAACTACCCTAACCCTAACGCGTACCCTAACCCTAACCCCTACCCTAACCCTAACACGTACCCTAATCCTAACCCGTACCCTAAACCGAGGCCTAACGCCAACACTAACCCTAACCCTAACCCTAACCCATACCCTACGCCGTACCCGAACCCCTCCCCAAACCCATACCCCAAGCCGTACCCTAAGACTAACCCTAAGCCTAACCCTAACCCTAGGCTACCCTTGACTGCTTCTGCCTCCAATAGATTTCCTAAGCACTAGTGTTTTAAGGAACAGCTTAAAAAGAGAATCCTAATGTGATTTCTTTATAATGGGTGTGTTCCTTATCTTATCCTAGTGTCTAAACTCTTCTCCATGGCTGCACCCCCAAATAATATTCCCTTACGTGCTAAGGGGTATCTAGAGAGTGGGATAGGTTTAATAACTACCCTAACCCTAACGCGTACTCTAACCCTAACGCCTACCCTAACCCTAACACGTACCCTAATCCTAACCCGTACCCTAAACCGAGCCCTAACCCTAACACTAACCCTAACCCTAACCCTAACCCATACCCTACGCCGTACCCGCACCCCTCCCCGACCCGTACCCTAAGCCATACCCTAAACCTAACCCTAAGCCTAACCCTAACCCTAGGCTACCCTTGACTGCTTCTGCCTCCAATTGATTTCCTAAGCAGTAGTGTTTTAAGGAACAGCTTAAAAAGAGAATCCTAATGAGATTTCTTTATAATGGGTGTGTTCCTTATCTTATCCTAGTGTCTAAACTCTTCTCCATGGCTGGACCCCCAAATAATATTCCTTTACGTGCTAAGGGGGAGCTAGAGAGTGGGATAGGTTTACTAACTACCCTAGCCCTAACGCGTAACCTAACCCTAACCCCTACCCTAACCCTAACACGTACCCTAATCCTAACCCGTACCCTAAACCGAGCCCTAACCCTAACACTAACCCTAACCCTAACCCTAACCCATACCCTACGCCGTACCCGAACCCCTCCCCAAACCCATACCCCAAGCCGTACCCTAAGACTAACCCTAAGCCTAACCCTAACCCTAGGCTACCCTTGACTGCTTCTGCCTCCAATAGATTTCCTAAGCACTAGTGTTTTAAGGAACAGCTTAAATAGAGAATCCTAATGTGATTTCTTTATAATGGGTGTGTTCCTTATCTTATCCTAGTGTCTAAATTCTTCTCCATGGCTGCACCCCCAAATAATATTCCCTTACGTGCTAAGGGGTATCTAGACAGTGGGATAGGTTTAATAACTACCCTAACCCTAACGCGTAGCCTAACCCTAACCCCTACCCTAACCCTAACACGTACCCTAATCCTAACCCGCACCCTAAACCGAGCCCTAACCCTAACACTAACCCTAACCCTAACCCATACCCTACGCCGTACCCGAACCCCTCCCCGAACCCATTCCCCAAGCCGTACCCTAAACCTAACCCTAAGCCTAACCCTAACCCTAGGCTACCCTTAACTGCTTCTGCCTCCAATAGATTTCCTAAGCACTAGTGTTTTAAGGAACAGCTTAAAAAGAGAATCCTAAAGTGATTTCTTTATAATGGGTGTGTTCCTTATCTTATCCTAGTGTCTAAACTCTTCTCCATGGCTGGACTCCCAAATAATATTCCTTTACGTGCTAAGGGGTATCTAGAGAGTGGGATACGTTTAATAACTACCCTAACCCTAACGCGTACCCTAACCCTAACCCCTACCCTAACCCTAACACGTACCCTAATCCTAACCCGTACCCTAAACCGAGCCCTAACCCTAACACTAACCCTAACCCTAACCCTAAACCATACCCTACGCCGTACCCGAACCCCTCCCCAAACCCATACCCCAAGCCGTACCCTAAGACTAACCCTAAGCCTAACCCTAACCCTAGGCTACCCTTGACTGCTTCTGCCTCCAATAGATTTCCTAAGCACTAGTGTTTTAAGGAACAGCTTAAAAAGAGAATCCTAATGTGATTTCTTTATAATGGGTGTGTTCCTTATCTTATCCTAGTGTCTAAACTCTTCTCCAAGGCTGCACCCCCAAATAATATTGCCTTACGTGCTAAGGGGTATGTAGAGAGTGGGATAGGTTTAATAACTACCCTAACCCTAATGCGTACTCTAACCCTAACCCCTACCCTAACACTAACACGTACCCTAATCCTAACCCGTACCCTAAACCGAGCCCTAACCCTAACACTAACACTAACCCTAACCCTAACCCATACCCTACGCCGTACCCGAACCCCTCCC
Source organism: Balaenoptera borealis (assembly GCF_965194805.1). Classification (NCBI taxonomy): domain Eukaryota; kingdom Metazoa; phylum Chordata; class Mammalia; order Artiodactyla; family Balaenopteridae; genus Balaenoptera; species Balaenoptera borealis. The sequence continues at coordinate 117,541 of NW_028123018.1, read as the reverse complement.
CAAACCCGTACCCTAAGCCGTACCCTAAGCCTAACCCTAAGCCTAACCCTAACCCTAGGCTACCCTTGACTGCTTCTGCCTCCAATAGATTTCCTAAGCACTAGTGTTTTAAGGAACAGCTTAAAAAGAGAATCCTAATGTGATTTCTTTATAATGGGTGTGTTCCTTATCTTATCCTAGTGTCTAAACTCTTCTCCATGGCTGGACCCTCAAATAATATTCCTTTACGTGCTAAGGGGTATCTAGAGAGTGGGATAGGTTTAATAACTACCCTAACCCTAACGCGTACCCTAACCCTAACCCCTACCCTAACCCTAACACGTACCCTAATCCTAACCCGTACCCTAAACCGAGCCCTAACCCTAACACTAACCCTAACCCTAACCCTAACCCATACCCTACGCCGTACCCGCACCCCTCCCTGAACCCGTACCCTAAGCTGTACCCTAAGCCTAACCCTAAGCCTAACCCTAACCCTAGGCTACCCTTGACTGCTTCTGCCTCCAATAGATTTCCTAAGCACTAGTGTTTTAAGGAACAGCTTAAAAAGAGAATCCTAATGTGATTTCTTTATAATGGGTGTGTTCCTTATCTTATCCTAGTGTCTAAACTCTTCTCCATGGCTGCACCCCCAAATAATATTCCCTTACGTGCTAAGGGGTATCTAGAGAGTGGGATAGGTTTAATAACTACCCTAACCCTAACGCGTACCCTAACCCTAACGCCTACCCTAACCCTAACACGTACCCTAATCCTAACCCGTACCCTAAACCGAGCCCTAACCCTAACACTAACCCTAACCCTAACCCTAACCCATACCCTACGCCGTACCCGCACCCCTCCCCGAACCCGTACCCTAAGCCATACCCTAAACCTAACCCTAAGCCTAACCCTAACCCTAGGCTACCCTTGACTGCTTCTGCCTCCAATTGATTTCCTAAGCAGTAGTGTTTTAAGGAACAGCTTAAAAAGAGAATCCTAATGTGATTTCTTTATAATGGGTGTGTTCCTTATCTTATCCTAGTGTCTAAACTCTTCTCCATGGCTGGACCCCCAAATAATATTCCTTTACGTGCTAAGGGGGAGCTAGAGAGTGGGATAGGTTTACTAACTACCCTAGCCCTAACGCGTAACCTAACCCTAACCCCTACCCTAACCCTAACACGTACCCTAATCCTAACCCGTACCCTAAACCGAGGCCTAACCCTAACACTAACCCTAACCCTAACCCTAACCCATACCCTACGCCGTACCCGAACCCCTCCCCAAACCCATACCCCAAGCCGTACCCTAAGACTAACCCTAAGCCTAACCCTAACCCTAGGCTACCCTTGACTGCTTCTGCCTCCAATAGATTTCCTAAGCACTAGTGTTTTAAGGAACAGCTTAAAAAGAGAATCCTAATGTGATTTCTTTATAATGGGTGTGTTCCTTATCTTATCCTAGTGTCTAAACTCTTCTCCATGGCTGCACCCCCAAATAATATTCCCTTACGTGCTAAGGGGTATCTAGAGAGTGGGATAGGTTTAATAACTACCCTAACCCTAACGCGTACTCTAACCCTAACGCCTACCCTAACCCTAACACGTACCCTAATCCTAACCCGTACCCTAAACCGAGCCCTAACCCTAACACTAACCCTAACCCTAACCCTAACCCATACCCTACGCCGTACCCGCACCCCTCCCCGAACCCGTACCCTAAGCCATACCCTAAACCTAACCCTAAGCCTAACCCTAACCCTAGGCTACCCTTGACTGCTTCTGCCTCCAATTGATTTCCTAAGCAGTAGTGTTTTAAGGAACAGCTTAAAAAGAGAATCCTAATGTGATTTCTTTATAATGGGTGTGTTCCTTATCTTATCCTAGTGTCTAAACTCTTCTCCATGGCTGGACCCCCAAATAATATTCCTTTACGTGCTAAGGGGGAGCTAGAGAGTGGGATAGGTTTACTAACTACCCTAGCCCTAACGCGTAACCTAACCCTAACCCCTACCCTAACCCTAACACGTACCCTAATCCTAACCCGTACCCTAAACCGAGCCCTAACCCTAACACTAACCCTAACCCTAACCCTAACCCATACCCTACGCCGTACCCGAACCCCTCCCCAAACCCATACCCCAAGCCGTACCCTAAGACTAACCCTAAGCCTAACCCTAACCCTAGGCTACCCTTGACTGCTTCTGCCTCCAATAGATTTCCTAAGCACTAGTGTTTTAAGGAACAGCTTAAATAGAGAATCCTAATGTGATTTCTTTATAATGGGTGTGTTCCTTATCTTATCCTAGTGTCTAAATTCTTCTCCATGGCTGCACCCCCAAATAATATTCCCTTACGTGCTAAGGGGTATCTAGACAGTGGGATAGGTTTAATAACTACCCTAACCCTAACGCGTACCCTAACCCTAACCCCTACCCTAACCCTAACACGTACCCTAATCCTAACCCGTACCCTAAACCGAGCCCTAACCCTAACACTAACCCTAACCCTAACCCATACCCTACGCCGTACCCGAACCCCTCCCCGAACCCATTCCCCAAGCCGTACCCTAAACCTAACCCTAAGCCTAACCCTAACCCTAGGCTACCCTTGACTGCTTCTGCCTCCAATAGATTTCCTAAGCACTAGTGTTTTAAGGAACAGCTTAAAAAGAGAATCCTAAAGTGATTTCTTTATAATGGGTGTGTTCCTTATCTTATCCTAGTGTCTAAACTCTTCTCCATGGCTGGACCCCCAAATAATATTCCTTTACGTGCTAAGGGGTATCTAGAGAGTGGGATAGGTTTAATAACTACCCTAACCCTAACGCGTACCCTAACCCTAACCCCTACCCTAACCCTAACACGTACCCTAATCCTAACCCGTACCCTAAACCGAGCCCTAACCCTAACACTAACCCTAACCCTAACCCTAACCCATACCCTACGCCGTACCCGAACCCCTCCCCAAACCCGTACCCTAAGCCGTAACCTAAGCCTAACCCTAAGCCTAACCCTAACCCTAGGCTACCCTTGACTGCTTCTGCCTCCAATAGATTTCCTAAGCACTAGTGTTTTAAGGAACAGCTTAAAAAGAGAATCCTAATGTGATTTCTTTATAATGGGTGTGTTCCTTATCTTATCCTAGTGTCTAAATTCTTCTCCATGGCTGGACCCCCAAATAATATTCCTTTACGTGCTAAGGGGTATCTAGAGAGTGGGATAGGTTTAATAACTACCCTAACCCTAACGCGTACCCTAACCCTAACCCCTACCCTAAACCGAACACGTACCCTAATCCTAACTGTACCCTAAACCGAGCCCTAACCCTAACACTAACCCTAACCCTAACCCTAACCCATACCCTACGCCGTACCCGAACCCCTCCCCAAACCATACCCCAAGCCGTACCCTAAGACTAACCCTAAGCCTAAGCCTAACCCTAGGCTACCCTTGACTGCTTCTGCCTCCAATAGATTTCCTAAGCACTAGTGTTTTAAGGAACAGCTTAAAAAGAGAATCCTAATGTGATTTCTTTATAATGGGTGTGTTCCTTATCTTATCCTAGTGTCTAAACTCTTCTCCATGGCTGCACCCCCAAATAATATTCCCTTACGTGCTAAGGGGTATCTAGAGAGTGGGATAGGTTTAATAACTACCCTAACCCTAACGCGTACCCTAACCCTAACGCCTACCCTAACCCTAACACGTACCCTAATCCTAACCCGTACCCTAAACCGAGCCCTAACCCTAACACTAACCCTAACCCTAACCCTAACCCATACCCTACGCCGTATCCGAAACCCTCCCCGAACCCTTACCCTAAGCCGTACCCTAAGCCTAACCCTAAGCCTAACCCTAACCCTAGGCTACCTTTGACTGCTTCTGCCTCCAATAGATTTCCTAAGCACTAGTGTTTTAAGGAACAGCTTAAATAGAGAATCCTAATGTGATTTCTTTATAATGGGTGTGTTCCTTATCTTATCCTAGTGTCTAAATTCTTCTCCATGGCTGCACCCCCAAATAATATTCCCTTACGTGCTAAGGGGTATCTAGACAGTGGGATAGGTTTAATAACTACCCTAACCCTAACGCGTAGCCTAACCCTAACCCCTACCCTAACCCTAACACGTACCCTAATCCTAACCCGTACCCTAAACCGAGCCCTAACCCTAACACTAACCCTAACCCTAACCCATACCCTACGCCGTACCCGAACCCCTCCCCGAACCCATTCCCCAAGCCGTACCCTAAACCTAACCCTAAGCCTAACCCTAACCCTAGGCTACCCTTAACTGCTTCTGCCTCCAATAGATTTCCTAAGCACTAGTGTTTTAAGGAACAGCTTAAAAAGAGAATCCTAAAGTGATTTCTTTATAATGGGTGTGTTCCTTATCTTATCCTAGTGTCTAAACTCTTCTCCATGGCTGGACTCCCAAATAATATTCCTTTACGTGCTAAGGGGTATCTAGAGAGTGGGATACGTTTAATAACTACCCTAACCCTAACGCGTACCCTAACCCTAACCCCTACCCTAACCCTAACACGTACCCTAATCCTAACCCGTACCCTAAACCGAGCCCTAACCCTAACACTAACCCTAACCCTAACCCTAAACCATACCCTACACCGTACCCGAACCCCTCCCCAAACCCATACCCCAAGCCGTACCCTAAGACTAACCCTAAGCCTAACCCTAACCCTAGGCTACCCTTGACTGCTTCTGCCTCCAATAGATTTCCTAAGCACTAGTGTTTTAAGGAACAGCTTAAAAAGAGAATCCTAATGTGATTTCTTTATAATGGGTGTGTTCCTTATCTTATCCTAGTGTCTAAACTCTTCTCCAAGGCTGCACCCCCAAATAATATTGCCTTACGTGCTAAGGGGTATGTAGAGAGTGGGATAGGTTTAATAACTACCCTAACCCTAATGCGTACTCTAACCCTAACCCCTACCCTAACACTAACACGTACCCTAATCCTAACCCGTACCCTAAACCGAGCCCTAACCCTAACACTAACACTAACCCTAACCCTAACCCATACCCTACGCCGTACCCGAACCCCTCCCCAAACCCGTACCCTAAGCCGTACCCTAAGCCTAACCCTAAGCCTAACCCTAACCCTAGGCTACCCTTGACTGCTTCTGCCTCCAATAGATTTCCTAAGCACTAGTGTTTTAAGGAACAGCTTAAAAAGAGAATCCTAATGTGATTTCTTTATAATGGGTGTGTTCCTTATCTTATCCTAGTGTCTAAACTCTTCTCCATGGCTGGACCCTCAAATAATATTCCTTTACGTGCTAAGGGGTATCTAGAGAGTGGGATAGGTTTAATAACTACCCTAACCCTAACGCGTACCCTAACCCTAACCCCTACCCTAACCCTAACACGTACCCTAATCCTAACCCGTACCCTAAACCGAGCCCTAACCCTAACACTAACCCTAACCCTAACCCTAACCCATACCCTACGCCGTACCCGCACCCCTCCCCGAACCCGTACCCTAAGCCATACCCTAAACCTAACCCTAAGCCTAACCCTAACCCTAGGCTACCCTTGACTGCTTCTGCCTCCAATTGATTTCCTAAGCAGTAGTGTTTTAAGGAACAGCTTAAAAAGAGAATCCTAATGTGATTTCTTTATAATGGGTGTGTTCCTTATCTTATCCTAGTGTCTAAACTCTTCTCCATGGCTGGACCCCCAAATAATATTCCTTTACGTGCTAAGGGGGAGCTAGAGAGTGGGATAGGTTTACTAACTACCCTAGCCCTAACGCGTAACCTAACCCTAACCCCTACCCTAACCCTAACACGTACCCTAATCCTAACCCGTACCCTAAACCGAGGCCTAACCCTAACACTAACCCTAACCCTAACCCTAACCCATACCCTACGCCGTACCCGAACCCCTCCCCAAACCCATACCCCAAGCCGTACCCTAAGACTAACCCTAAGCCTAACCCTAACCCTAGGCTACCCTTGACTGCTTCTGCCTCCAATAGATTTCCTAAGCACTAGTGTTTTAAGGAACAGCTTAAAAAGAGAATCCTAATGTGATTTCTTTATAATGGGTGTGTTCCTTATCTTATCCTAGTGTCTAAACTCTTCTCCATGGCTGCACCCCCAAATAATATTCCCTTACGTGCTAAGGGGTATCTAGAGAGTGGGATAGGTTTAATAACTACCCTAACCCTAACGCGTACTCTAACCCTAACGCCTACCCTAACCCTAACACATACCCTAATCCTAACCCGTACCCTAAACCGAGCCCTAACCCTAACACTAACCCTAACCCTAACCCTAACCCATACCCTACGCCGTATCCGAAACCCTCCCCGAACCCTTACCCTAAGCCGTACCCTAAGCCTAACCCTAAGCCTAACCCTAACCCTAGGCTACCCTTGACTGCTTCTGCCTCCAATAGATTTCCTAAGCACTAGTGTTTTAAGGAACAGCTTAAAAAGAGAATCCTAATGTGATTTCTTTATAATGGGTGTGTTCCTTATCTTATCCTAGTGTCTAAACTCTTCTCCATGGCTGGACCCTCAAATAATATTCCTTTACGTGCTAAGGGGTATCTAGAGAGTGGGATAGGTTTAATAACTACCCTAACCCTAACGCGTAACCTAACCCTAACCCCTACCCTAACCCTAACACGTACCCTAATCCTAACCCGTACCCTAAACTGAGCCCGAACCCTAACACTAACCCTAACCCTAACCCATACCCTACGCCGTACCCGCACCCCTCCCCGAACCCGTACCCTAAGCCGTACCCTAAGCCTAACCCTAAGCCTAACCCTAACCCTAGGCTACCCTTGACTGCTTCTGCCTCCAATAGATTTCCTAAGCACTAGTGTTTTAAGGAACAGCTTAAAAAGAGAATCCTAATGTGATTTCTTTATAATGGGTGTGTTCCTTATCTTATCCTAGTGTCTAAACTCTTCTCCATGGCTGGACCCCCAAATAATATTCCTTTACGTGTTAAGGGGGAGCTAGAGAGTGGGATAGGTTGACTAACTACCCTAGCCCTAACGCGTAACCTAACCCTAACCCTTACCCTAACCGTAACACGTACCCTAATCCTAACCCGTACCCTAAACCGAGCCCTAACCCTAACACTAACCCTAACCCTAACCCTAACCCATACCCTACGCCGTATCCGAAACCCTCCCCGAACCCATACCCCAAGCCGTACCCTAAACCTAACCCTAAGCCTAACCCTAACCCTAGGCTACCCTTGACTGCTTCTGCCTCCAATAGATTTCCTAAGCACTAGAGTTTTAAGGAACAGCTTAAAAAGAGAATCCTAAAGTGATTTCTTTATAATGGGTGTGTTCCTTATCTTATCCTAGTGTCTAAACTCTTCTCCATGGCTGGACCCCCAAATAATATTCCTTTACGTGCTAAGGGGTATCTAGAGAGTGGGATAGGTTTAATAACTACCCTAACCCTAACGCCTACCCTAACCCTAACACCTACGCAAACCCTAACACGTACCCTAATTCTAACCCATACCCTAAACCGAGCCCTAACCCTAACACTAACCCTAACCCTAACCCTAACCCATACCCTACGCCGTACCCGAAACCCTCCCCGAACCCGTACCCTAAGCCGTACCCTAAGCCTAACCCTAAGCCTAACCCTAACCCTAGGCTACCCTTGACTGCTTCTGCCTCCAATAGATTTCCTAAGCACTAGTGTTTTAAGGAACAGCTTAAAAAGAGAATCCTAATGTGATTTCTTTATAATGGGTGTGTTCCTTATCTTATCCTAGTGTCTAAACTCTTCTCCATGGTTGGACCCCCAAATAATATTCCTTTACGTGCTAAGGGGTATCTAGAGAGTGGGATAGGTTTAATAACTACCCTAACGCTAACGCGTACCCTAACCCTAACCCCTACCCTAACCCTAACACGTACCCTAATCCTAACCCGTACCCTAAACCGAGCCCTAACACTAACCCTAACCCTAACCCTAACCCATACCCTACGCCGTACCCGCACCCCTCCCCGAACCCGTACCCTAAGCCGTACCCTAAGCCTAACCCTAAGCCTAACCCTAACCCTAGGCTACCCTTGACTGCTTCTGCCTCCAATAGATTTCCTAAGCACTACTGTTTTAAGGAACAGCTTAAAAAGAGAATTCTAATGTGATTTCTTTATAATGGGTGTGTTCCTTATCTTATCCTAGTGTCTAAACTCTTCTCCATGGCTGCACCCCCAAATAATATTGCCTTCCGTGCTAAGGGGTATGTAGAGAGTGAGATAGGTTTAATAACTACCCTAACCCTAATGCGTACTCTAAACCTAACCCCTACCCTAACACTAACACGTACCCTAATCCTAACCCGTACCCTAAACCGAGCCCTAACCCTAACACTAACACTAACCCTAACCCTAACCCATACCCTACGCCGTACCCGAACCCCTCCCCAAACCCGTACCCTAAGCCGTACCCTAAGCCTAACCCTAAGCCTAACCCTAACCCTAGGCTACCCTTGACTGCTTCTGCCTCCAATAGATTTCCTAAGCACTAGTGTTTTAAGGAACAGCTTAAAAAGAGAATCCTAATGTGATTTCTTCATAATGGGTGTGTTCCTTATCTTATCCTAGTGTCTAAACTCTTCTCCATGGCTGGACCCTCAAATAATATTCCTTTACGTGCTAAGGGGTATCTAGAGAGTGGGATAGGTTTAATAACTACCCTAACCCTAACGCGTACCCTAACCCTAACCCCTACCCTAACCCTAACACGTACCCTAATCCTAACCCGTACCCTAATCCGAGCCCTAACCCTAACACTAACCCTAACCCTAACCCTAACCCATACCCTACGCCGTACCCGCACCCCTCCCTGAACCCGTACCCTAAGCTGTACCCTAAGCCTAACCCTAAGCCTAACCCTAACCCTAGGCTACCCTTGACTGCTTCTGCCTCCAATAGATTTCCTAAGCACTAGTGTTTTAAGGAACAGCTTAAAAAGAGAATCCTAATGTGATTTCTTTATAATGGGTGTGTTCCTTATCTTATCCTAGTGTCTAAACTCTTCTCCATGGCTGCACCCCCAAATAATATTCCCTTACGTGCTAAGGGGTATCTAGAGAGTGGGATAGGTTTAATAACTACCCTAACCCTAACGCGTACCCTAACCCTAACGCCTACCCTAACCCTAACACGTACCCTAATCCTAACCCGTACCCTAAACCGAGCCCTAACCCTAACACTAACCCTAACCCTAACCCTAACCCATACCCTACGCCGTGCCCGCACCCCTCCCCGAACCCGTACCCTAAGCCATACCCTAAACCTAACCCTAAGCCTAACCCTAACCCTAGGCTACCCTTGACTGCTTCTGCCTCCAATTGATTTCCTAAGCAGTAGTGTTTTAAGGAACAGCTTAAAAAGAGAATCCTAATGTGATTTCTTTATAATGGGTGTGTTCCTTATCTTATCCTAGTGTCTAAACTCTTCTCCATGGCTGGACCCCCAAATAATATTCCTTTACGTGCTAAGGGGGAGCTAGAGAGTGGGATAGGTTTACTAACTACCCTAACCCTAACGCGTACCCTAACCCTAACCCCTACCCTAACCCTAACACGTACCCTAATCCTAACCCGTACCCTAAACCGAGGCCTAACGCCAACACTAACCCTAACCCTAACCCTAACCCATACCCTACGCCGTACCCGAACCCCTCCCCAAACCCATACCCCAAGCCGTACCCTAAGACTAACCCTAAGCCTAACCCTAACCCTAGGCTACCCTTGACTGCTTCTGCCTCCAATAGATTTCCTAAGCACTAGTGTTTTAAGGAACAGCTTAAAAAGAGAATCCTAATGTGATTTCTTTATAATGGGTGTGTTCCTTATCTTATCCTAGTGTCTAAACTCTTCTCCATGGCTGCACCCCCAAATAATATTCCCTTACGTGCTAAGGGGTATCTAGAGAGTGGGATAGGTTTAATAACTACCCTAACCCTAACGCGTACTCTAACCCTAACGCCTACCCTAACCCTAACACGTACCCTAATCCTAACCCGTACCCTAAACCGAGCCCTAACCCTAACACTAACCCTAACCCTAACCCTAACCCATACCCTACGCCGTACCCGCACCCCTCCCCGACCCGTACCCTAAGCCATACCCTAAACCTAACCCTAAGCCTAACCCTAACCCTAGGCTACCCTTGACTGCTTCTGCCTCCAATTGATTTCCTAAGCAGTAGTGTTTTAAGGAACAGCTTAAAAAGAGAATCCTAATGAGATTTCTTTATAATGGGTGTGTTCCTTATCTTATCCTAGTGTCTAAACTCTTCTCCATGGCTGGACCCCCAAATAATATTCCTTTACGTGCTAAGGGGGAGCTAGAGAGTGGGATAGGTTTACTAACTACCCTAGCCCTAACGCGTAACCTAACCCTAACCCCTACCCTAACCCTAACACGTACCCTAATCCTAACCCGTACCCTAAACCGAGCCCTAACCCTAACACTAACCCTAACCCTAACCCTAACCCATACCCTACGCCGTACCCGAACCCCTCCCCAAACCCATACCCCAAGCCGTACCCTAAGACTAACCCTAAGCCTAACCCTAACCCTAGGCTACCCTTGACTGCTTCTGCCTCCAATAGATTTCCTAAGCACTAGTGTTTTAAGGAACAGCTTAAATAGAGAATCCTAATGTGATTTCTTTATAATGGGTGTGTTCCTTATCTTATCCTAGTGTCTAAATTCTTCTCCATGGCTGCACCCCCAAATAATATTCCCTTACGTGCTAAGGGGTATCTAGACAGTGGGATAGGTTTAATAACTACCCTAACCCTAACGCGTAGCCTAACCCTAACCCCTACCCTAACCCTAACACGTACCCTAATCCTAACCCGCACCCTAAACCGAGCCCTAACCCTAACACTAACCCTAACCCTAACCCATACCCTACGCCGTACCCGAACCCCTCCCCGAACCCATTCCCCAAGCCGTACCCTAAACCTAACCCTAAGCCTAACCCTAACCCTAGGCTACCCTTAACTGCTTCTGCCTCCAATAGATTTCCTAAGCACTAGTGTTTTAAGGAACAGCTTAAAAAGAGAATCCTAAAGTGATTTCTTTATAATGGGTGTGTTCCTTATCTTATCCTAGTGTCTAAACTCTTCTCCATGGCTGGACTCCCAAATAATATTCCTTTACGTGCTAAGGGGTATCTAGAGAGTGGGATACGTTTAATAACTACCCTAACCCTAACGCGTACCCTAACCCTAACCCCTACCCTAACCCTAACACGTACCCTAATCCTAACCCGTACCCTAAACCGAGCCCTAACCCTAACACTAACCCTAACCCTAACCCTAAACCATACCCTACGCCGTACCCGAACCCCTCCCCAAACCCATACCCCAAGCCGTACCCTAAGACTAACCCTAAGCCTAACCCTAACCCTAGGCTACCCTTGACTGCTTCTGCCTCCAATAGATTTCCTAAGCACTAGTGTTTTAAGGAACAGCTTAAAAAGAGAATCCTAATGTGATTTCTTTATAATGGGTGTGTTCCTTATCTTATCCTAGTGTCTAAACTCTTCTCCAAGGCTGCACCCCCAAATAATATTGCCTTACGTGCTAAGGGGTATGTAGAGAGTGGGATAGGTTTAATAACTACCCTAACCCTAATGCGTACTCTAACCCTAACCCCTACCCTAACACTAACACGTACCCTAATCCTAACCCGTACCCTAAACCGAGCCCTAACCCTAACACTAACACTAACCCTAACCCTAACCCATACCCTACGCCGTACCCGAACCCCTCCCCAAACCCGTACCCTAAGCCGTACCCTAAGCCTAACCCTAAGCCTAACCCTAACCCTAGGCTACCCTTGACTGCTTCTGCCTCCAATAGATTTCCTAAGCACTAGTGTTTTAAGGAACAGCTTAAAAAGAGAATCCTAATGTGATTTCTTTATAATGGGTGTGTTCCTTATCTTATCCTAGTGTCTAAACTCTTCTCCATGGCTGGACCCTCAAATAATATTCCTTTACGTGCTAAGGGGTATCTAGAGAGTGGGATAGGTTTAATAACTACCCTAACCCTAACGCGTACCCTAACCCTAACCCCTACCCTAACCCTAACACGTACCCTAATCCTAACCCGTACCCTAAACCGAGCCCTAACCCTAACACTAACCCTAACCCTAACCCTAACCCATACCCTACGCCGTACCCGCACCCCTCCCTGAACCCGTACCCTAAGCTGTACCCTAAGCCTAACCCTAAGCCTAACCCTAACCCTAGGCTACCCTTGACTGCTTCTGCCTCCAATAGATTTCCTAAGCACTAGTGTTTTAAGGAACAGCTTAAAAAGAGAATCCTAATGTGATTTCTTTATAATGGGTGTGTTCCTTATCTTATCCTAGTGTCTAAACTCTTCTCCATGGCTGCACCCCCAAATAATATTCCCTTACGTGCTAAGGGGTATCTAGAGAGTGGGATAGGTTTAATAACTACCCTAACCCTAACGCGTACCCTAACCCTAACGCCTACCCTAACCCTAACACGTACCCTAATCCTAACCCGTACCCTAAACCGAGCCCTAACCCTAACACTAACCCTAACCCTAACCCTAACCCATACCCTACGCCGTGCCCGCACCCCTCCCCGAACCCGTACCCTAAGCCATACCCTAAACCTAACCCTAAGCCTAACCCTAACCCTAGGCTACCCTTGACTGCTTCTGCCTCCAATTGATTTCCTAAGCAGTAGTGTTTTAAGGAACAGCTTAAAAAGAGAATCCTAATGTGATTTCTTTATAATGGGTGTGTTCCTTATCTTATCCTAGTGTCTAAACTCTTCTCCATGGCTGGACCCCCAAATAATATTCCTTTACGTGCTAAGGGGGAGCTAGAGAGTGGGATAGGTTTACTAACTACCCTAGCCCTAACGCGTAACCTAACCCTAACCCCTACCCTAACCCTAACACGTACCCTAATCCTAACCCGTACCCTAAACCGAGGCCTAACCCTAACACTAACCCTAACCCTAACCCTAACCCATACCCTACGCCGTACCCGAACCCCTCCCCAAACCCATACCCCAAGCCGTACCCTAAGACTAACCCTAAGCCTAACCCTAACCCTAGGCTACCCTTGACTGCTTCTGCCTCCAATAGATTTCCTAAGCACTAGTGTTTTAAGGAACAGCTTAAAAAGAGAATCCTAATGTGATTTCTTTATAATGGGTGTGTTCCTTATCTTATCCTAGTGTCTAAACTCTTCTCCATGGCTGCACCCCCAAATAATATTCCCTTACGTGCTAAGGGGTATCTAGAGAGTGGGATAGGTTTAATAACTACCCTAACCCTAACGCGTACTCTAACCCTAACGCCTACCCTAACCCTAACACGTACCCTAATCCTAACCCGTACCCTAAACCGAGCCCTAACCCTAACACTAACCCTAACCCTAACCCTAACCCATACCCTACGCCGTACCCGCACCCCTCCCCGAACCCGTACCCTAAGCCATACCCTAAACCTAACCCTAAGCCTAACCCTAACCCTAGGCTACCCTTGACTGCTTCTGCCTCCAATTGATTTCCTAAGCAGTAGTGTTTTAAGGAACAGCTTAAAAAGAGAATCCTAATGTGATTTCTTTATAATGGGTGTGTTCCTTATCTTATCCTAGTGTCTAAACTCTTCTCCATGGCTGGACCCCCAAATAATATTCCTTTACGTGCTAAGGGGGAGCTAGAGAGTGGGATAGGTTTACTAACTACCCTAGCCCTAACGCGTAACCTAACCCTAACCCCTACCCTAACCCTAACACGTACCCTAATCCTAACCCGTACCCTAAACCGAGCCCTAACCCTAACACTAACCCTAACCCTAACCCTAACCCATACCCTACGCCGTACCCGAACCCCTCCCCAAACCCATACCCCAAGCCGTACCCTAAGACTAACCCTAAGCCTAACCCTAACCCTAGGCTACCCTTGACTGCTTCTGCCTCCAATAGATTTCCTAAGCACTAGTGTTTTAAGGAACAGCTTAAATAGAGAATCCTAATGTGATTTCTTTATAATGGGTGTGTTCCTTATCTTATCCTAGTGTCTAAATTCTTCTCCATGGCTGCACCCCCAAATAATATTCCCTTACGTGCTAAGGGGTATCTAGACAGTGGGATAGGTTTAATAACTACCCTAACCCTAACGCGTACCCTAACCCTAACCCCTACCCTAACCCTAACACGTACCCTAATCCTAACCCGTACCCTAAACCGAGCCCTAACCCTAACACTAACCCTAACCCTAACCCATACCCTACGCCGTACCCGAACCCCTCCCCGAACCCATTCCCCAAGCCGTACCCTAAACCTAACCCTAAGCCTAACCCTAACCCTAGGCTACCCTTGACTGCTTCTGCCTCCAATAGATTTCCTAAGCACTAGTGTTTTAAGGAACAGCTTAAAAAGAGAATCCTAAAGTGATTTCTTTATAATGGGTGTGTTCCTTATCTTATCCTAGTGTCTAAACTCTTCTCCATGGCTGGACCCCCAAATAATATTCCTTTACGTGCTAAGGGGTATCTAGAGAGTGGGATAGGTTTAATAACTACCCTAACCCTAACGCGTACCCTAACCCTAACCCCTACCCTAACCCTAACACGTACCCTAATCCTAACCCGTACCCTAAACCGAGCCCTAACCCTAACACTAACCCTAACCCTAACCCTAACCCATACCCTACGCCGTACCCGAACCCCTCCCCAAACCCGTACCCTAAGCCGTAACCTAAGCCTAACCCTAAGCCTAACCCTAACCCTAGGCTACCCTTGACTGCTTCTGCCTCCAATAGATTTCCTAAGCACTAGTGTTTTAAGGAACAGCTTAAAAAGAGAATCCTAATGTGATTTCTTTATAATGGGTGTGTTCCTTATCTTATCCTAGTGTCTAAATTCTTCTCCATGGCTGGACCCCCAAATAATATTCCTTTACGTGCTAAGGGGTATCTAGAGAGTGGGATAGGTTTAATAACTACCCTAACCCTAACGCGTACCCTAACCCTAACCCCTACCCTAAACCGAACACGTACCCTAATCCTAACTGTACCCTAAACCGAGCCCTAACCCTAACACTAACCCTAACCCTAACCCTAACCCATACCCTACGCCGTACCCGAACCCCTCCCCAAACCATACCCCAAGCCGTACCCTAAGACTAACCCTAAGCCTAAGCCTAACCCTAGGCTACCCTTGACTGCTTCTGCCTCCAATAGATTTCCTAAGCACTAGTGTTTTAAGGAACAGCTTAAAAAGAGAATCCTAATGTGATTTCTTTATAATGGGTGTGTTCCTTATCTTATCCTAGTGTCTAAACTCTTCTCCATGGCTGCACCCCCAAATAATATTCCCTTACGTGCTAAGGGGTATCTAGAGAGTGGGATAGGTTTAATAACTACCCTAACCCTAACGCGTACCCTAACCCTAACGCCTACCCTAACCCTAACACGTACCCTAATCCTAACCCGTACCCTAAACCGAGCCCTAACCCTAACACTAACCCTAACCCTAACCCTAACCCATACCCTACGCCGTATCCGAAACCCTCCCCGAACCCTTACCCTAAGCCGTACCCTAAGCCTAACCCTAAGCCTAACCCTAACCCTAGGCTACCTTTGACTGCTTCTGCCTCCAATAGATTTCCTAAGCACTAGTGTTTTAAGGAACAGCTTAAATAGAGAATCCTAATGTGATTTCTTTATAATGGGTGTGTTCCTTATCTTATCCTAGTGTCTAAATTCTTCTCCATGGCTGCACCCCCAAATAATATTCCCTTACGTGCTAAGGGGTATCTAGACAGTGGGATAGGTTTAATAACTACCCTAACCCTAACGCGTAGCCTAACCCTAACCCCTACCCTAACCCTAACACGTACCCTAATCCTAACCCGTACCCTAAACCGAGCCCTAACCCTAACACTAACCCTAACCCTAACCCATACCCTACGCCGTACCCGAACCCCTCCCCGAACCCATTCCCCAAGCCGTACCCTAAACCTAACCCTAAGCCTAACCCTAACCCTAGGCTACCCTTAACTGCTTCTGCCTCCAATAGATTTCCTAAGCACTAGTGTTTTAAGGAACAGCTTAAAAAGAGAATCCTAAAGTGATTTCTTTATAATGGGTGTGTTCCTTATCTTATCCTAGTGTCTAAACTCTTCTCCATGGCTGGACTCCCAAATAATATTCCTTTACGTGCTAAGGGGTATCTAGAGAGTGGGATACGTTTAATAACTACCCTAACCCTAACGCGTACCCTAACCCTAACCCCTACCCTAACCCTAACACGTACCCTAATCCTAACCCGTACCCTAAACCGAGCCCTAACCCTAACACTAACCCTAACCCTAACCCTAAACCATACCCTACACCGTACCCGAACCCCTCCCCAAACCCATACCCCAAGCCGTACCCTAAGACTAACCCTAAGCCTAACCCTAACCCTAGGCTACCCTTGACTGCTTCTGCCTCCAATAGATTTCCTAAGCACTAGTGTTTTAAGGAACAGCTTAAAAAGAGAATCCTAATGTGATTTCTTTATAATGGGTGTGTTCCTTATCTTATCCTAGTGTCTAAACTCTTCTCCAAGGCTGCACCCCCAAATAATATTGCCTTACGTGCTAAGGGGTATGTAGAGAGTGGGATAGGTTTAATAACTACCCTAACCCTAATGCGTACTCTAACCCTAACCCCTACCCTAACACTAACACGTACCCTAATCCTAACCCGTACCCTAAACCGAGCCCTAACCCTAACACTAACACTAACCCTAACCCTAACCCATACCCTACGCCGTACCCGAACCCCTCCCCAAACCCGTACCCTAAGCCGTACCCTAAGCCTAACCCTAAGCCTAACCCTAACCCTAGGCTACCCTTGACTGCTTCTGCCTCCAATAGATTTCCTAAGCACTAGTGTTTTAAGGAACAGCTTAAAAAGAGAATCCTAATGTGATTTCTTTATAATGGGTGTGTTCCTTATCTTATCCTAGTGTCTAAACTCTTCTCCATGGCTGGACCCTCAAATAATATTCCTTTACGTGCTAAGGGGTATCTAGAGAGTGGGATAGGTTTAATAACTACCCTAACCCTAACGCGTACCCTAACCCTAACCCCTACCCTAACCCTAACACGTACCCTAATCCTAACCCGTACCCTAAACCGAGCCCTAACCCTAACACTAACCCTAACCCTAACCCTAACCCATACCCTACGCCGTACCCGCACCCCTCCCTGAACCCGTACCCTAAGCTGTACCCTAAGCCTAACCCTAAGCCTAACCCTAACCCTAGGCTACCCTTGACTGCTTCTGCCTCCAATAGATTTCCTAAGCACTAGTGTTTTAAGGAACAGCTTAAAAAGAGAATCCTAATGTGATTTCTTTATAATGGGTGTGTTCCTTATCTTATCCTAGTGTCTAAACTCTTCTCCATGGCTGCACCCCCAAATAATATTCCCTTACGTGCTAAGGGGTATCTAGAGAGTGGGATAGGTTTAATAACTACCCTAACCCTAACGCGTACCCTAACCCTAACGCCTACCCTAACCCTAACACGTACCCTAATCCTAACCCGTACCCTAAACCGAGCCCTAACCCTAACACTAACCCTAACCCTAACCCTAACCCATACCCTACGCCGTACCCGCACCCCTCCCCGAACCCGTACCCTAAGCCATACCCTAAACCTAACCCTAAGCCTAACCCTAACCCTAGGCTACCCTTGACTGCTTCTGCCTCCAATTGATTTCCTAAGCAGTAGTGTTTTAAGGAACAGCTTAAAAAGAGAATCCTAATGTGATTTCTTTATAATGGGTGTGTTCCTTATCTTATCCTAGTGTCTAAACTCTTCTCCATGGCTGGACCCCCAAATAATATTCCTTTACGTGCTAAGGGGGAGCTAGAGAGTGGGATAGGTTTACTAACTACCCTAGCCCTAACGCGTAACCTAACCCTAACCCCTACCCTAACCCTAACACGTACCCTAATCCTAACCCGTACCCTAAACCGAGGCCTAACCCTAACACTAACCCTAACCCTAACCCTAACCCATACCCTACGCCGTACCCGAACCCCTCCCCAAACCCATACCCCAAGCCGTACCCTAAGACTAACCCTAAGCCTAACCCTAACCCTAGGCTACCCTTGACTGCTTCTGCCTCCAATAGATTTCCTAAGCACTAGTGTTTTAAGGAACAGCTTAAAAAGAGAATCCTAATGTGATTTCTTTATAATGGGTGTGTTCCTTATCTTATCCTAGTGTCTAAACTCTTCTCCATGGCTGCACCCCCAAATAATATTCCCTTACGTGCTAAGGGGTATCTAGAGAGTGGGATAGGTTTAATAACTACCCTAACCCTAACGCGTACTCTAACCCTAACGCCTACCCTAACCCTAACACATACCCTAATCCTAACCCGTACCCTAAACCGAGCCCTAACCCTAACACTAACCCTAACCCTAACCCTAACCCATACCCTACGCCGTACCCGCACCCCTCCCCGAACCCGTACCCTAAGCCATACCCTAAACCTAACCCTAAGCCTAACCCTAACCCTAGGCTACCCTTGACTGCTTCTGCCTCCAATTGATTTCCTAAGCAGTAGTGTTTTAAGGAACAGCTTAAAAAGAGAATCCTAATGTGATTTCTTTATAATGGGTGTGTTCCTTATCTTATCCTAGTGTCTAAACTCTTCTCCATGGCTGGACCCCCAAATAATATTCCTTTACGTGCTAAGGGGGAGCTAGAGAGTGGGATAGGTTTACTAACTACCCTAGCCCTAACGCGTAACCTAACCCTAACCCCTACCCTAACCCTAACACGTACCCTAATCCTAACCCGTACCCTAAACCGAGCCCTAACCCTAACACTAACCCTAACCCTAACCCTAACCCATACCCTACGCCGTACCCGAACCCCTCCCCAAACCCATACCCCAAGCCGTACCCTAAGACTAACCCTAAGCCTAACCCTAACCCTAGGCTACCCTTGACTGCTTCTGCCTCCAATAGATTTCCTAAGCACTAGTGTTTTAAGGAACAGCTTAAATAGAGAATCCTAATGTGATTTCTTTATAATGGGTGTGTTCCTTATCTTATCCTAGTGTCTAAATTCTTCTCCATGGCTGCACCCCCAAATAATATTCCCTTACGTGCTAAGGGGTATCTAGACAGTGGGATAGGTTTAATAACTACCCTAACCCTAACGCGTACCCTAACCCTAACCCCTACCCTAACCCTAACACGTACCCTAATCCTAACCCGTACCCTAAACCGAGCCCTAACCCTAACACTAACCCTAACCCTAACCCATACCCTACGCCGTACCCGAACCCCTCCCCGAACCCATTCCCCAAGCCGTACCCTAAACCTAACCCTAAGCCTAACCCTAACCCTAGGCTACCCTTGACTGCTTCTGCCTCCAATAGATTTCCTAAGCACTAGTGTTTTAAGGAACAGCTTAAAAAGAGAATCCTAAAGTGATTTCTTTATAATGGGTGTGTTCCTTATCTTATCCTAGTGTCTAAACTCTTCTCCATGGCTGGACCCCCAAATAATATTCCTTTACGTGCTAAGGGGTATCTAGAGAGTGGGATAGGTTTAATAACTACCCTAACCCTAACGCGTACCCTAACCCTAACCCCTACCCTAACCCTAACACGTACCCTAATCCTAACCCGTACCCTAAACCGAGCCCTAACCCTAACACTAACCCTAACCCTAACCCTAACCCATACCCTACGCCGTACCCGAACCCCTCCCCAAACCCGTACCCTAAGCCGTAACCTAAGCCTAACCCTAAGCCTAACCCTAACCCTAGGCTACCCTTGACTGCTTCTGCCTCCAATAGATTTCCTAAGCACTAGTGTTTTAAGGAACAGCTTAAAAAGAGAATCCTAATGTGATTTCTTTATAATGGGTGTGTTCCTTATCTTATCCTAGTGTCTAAATTCTTCTCCATGGCTGGACCCCCAAATAATATTCCTTTACGTGCTAAGGGGTATCTAGAGAGTGGGATAGGTTTAATAACTACCCTAACCCTAACGCGTACCCTAACCCTAACCCCTACCCTAAACCGAACACGTACCCTAATCCTAACTGTACCCTAAACCGAGCCCTAACCCTAACACTAACCCTAACCCTAACCCTAACCCATACCCTACGCCGTACCCGAACCCCTCCCCAAACCATACCCCAAGCCGTACCCTAAGACTAACCCTAAGCCTAACCCTAACCCTAGGCTACCCTTGACTGCTTCTGCCTCCAATAGATTTCCTAAGCACTAGTGTTTTAAGGAACAGCTTAAAAAGAGAATCCTAATGTGATTTCTTTATAATGGGTGTGTTCCTTATCTTATCCTAGTGTCTAAACTCTTCTCCAAGGCTGCACCCCCAAATAATATTGCCTTACGTGCTAAGGGGTATGTAGAGAGTGGGATAGGTTTAATAACTACCCTAACCCTAATGCGTACTCTAACCCTAACCCCTACCCTAACACTAACACGTACCCTAATCCTAACCCGTACCCTAAACCGAGCCCTAACCCTAACACTAACACTAACCCTAACCCTAACCCATACCCTACGCCGTACCCGAACCCCTCCCCAAACCCGTACCCTAAGCCGTACCCTAAGCCTAACCCTAAGCCTAACCCTAACCCTAGGCTACCCTTGACTGCTTCTGCCTCCAATAGATTTCCTAAGCACTAGTGTTTTAAGGAACAGCTTAAAAAGAGAATCCTAATGTGATTTCTTTATAATGGGTGTGTTCCTTATCTTATCCTAGTGTCTAAACTCTTCTCCATGGCTGGACCCTCAAATAATATTCCTTTACGTGCTAAGGGGTATCTAGAGAGTGGGATAGGTTTAATAACTACCCTAACCCTAACGCGTACCCTAACCCTAACCCCTACCCTAACCCTAACACGTACCCTAATCCTAACCCGTACCCTAAACCGAGCCCTAACCCTAACACTAACCCTAACCCTAACCCTAACCCATACCCTACGCCGTACCCGCACCCCTCCCTGAACCCGTACCCTAAGCTGTACCCTAAGCCTAACCCTAAGCCTAACCCTAACCCTAGGCTACCCTTGACTGCTTCTGCCTCCAATAGATTTCCTAAGCACTAGTGTTTTAAGGAACAGCTTAAAAAGAGAATCCTAATGTGATTTCTTTATAATGGGTGTGTTCCTTATCTTATCCTAGTGTCTAAACTCTTCTCCATGGCTGCACCCCCAAATAATATTCCCTTACGTGCTAAGGGGTATCTAGAGAGTGGGATAGGTTTAATAACTACCCTAACCCTAACGCGTACCCTAACCCTAACGCCTACCCTAACCCTAACACGTACCCTAATCCTAACCCGTACCCTAAACCGAGCCCTAAAACTAACACTAACCCTAACCCTAACCCTAACCCATACCCTACGCCGTACCCGCACCCCTCCCCGAACCCGTACCCTAAGCCATACCCTAAACCTAACCCTAAGCCTAACCCTAACCCTAGGCTACCCTTGACTGCTTCTGCCTCCAATTGATTTCCTAAGCAGTAGTGTTTTAAGGAACAGCTTAAAAAGAGAATCCTAATGTGATTTCTTTATAATGGGTGTGTTCCTTATCTTATCCTAGTGTCTAAACTCTTCTCCATGGCTGGACCCCCAAATAATATTCCTTTACGTGCTAAGGGGGAGCTAGAGAGTGGGATAGGTTTACTAACTACCCTAGCCCTAACGCGTAACCTAACCCTAACCCCTACCCTAACCCTAACACGTACCCTAATCCTAACCCGTACCCTAAACCGAGCCCTAACCCTAACACTAACCCTAACCCTAACCCTAACCCATACCCTACGCCGTACCCGAACCCCTCCCCAAACCCATACCCCAAGCCGTACCCTAAGACTAACCCTAAGCCTAACCCTAACCCTAGGCTACCCTTGACTGCTTCTGCCTCCAATAGATTTCCTAAGCACTAGTGTTTTAAGGAACAGCTTAAATAGAGAATCCTAATGTGATTTCTTTATAATGGGTGTGTTCCTTATCTTATCCTAGTGTCTAAATTCTTCTCCATGGCTGCACCCCCAAATAATATTCCCTTACGTGCTAAGGGGTATCTAGACAGTGGGATAGGTTTAATAACTACCCTAACCCTAACGCGTACCCTAACCCTAACCCCTACCCTAACCCTAACACGTACCCTAATCCTAACCCGTACCCTAAACCGAGCCCTAACCCTAACACTAACCCTAACCCTAACCCATACCCTACGCCGTACCCGAACCCCTCCCCGAACCCATTCCCCAAGCCGTACCCTAAACCTAACCCTAAGCCTAACCCTAACCCTAGGCTACCCTTGACTGCTTCTGCCTCCAATAGATTTCCTAAGCACTAGTGTTTTAAGGAACAGCTTAAAAAGAGAATCCTAAAGTGATTTCTTTATAATGGGTGTGTTCCTTATCTTATCCTAGTGTCTAAACTCTTCTCCATGGCTGGACCCCCAAATAATATTCCTTTACGTGCTAAGGGGTATCTAGAGAGTGGGATAGGTTTAATAACTACCCTAACCCTAACGCGTACCCTAACCCTAACCCCTACCCTAACCCTAACACGTACCCTAATCCTAACCCGTACCCTAAACCGAGCCCTAACCCTAACACTAACCCTAACCCTAACCCTAACCCATACCCTACGCCGTACCCGAACCCCTCCCCAAACCCGTACCCTAAGCCGTAACCTAAGCCTAACCCTAAGCCTAACCCTAACCCTAGGCTACCCTTGACTGCTTCTGCCTCCAATAGATTTCCTAAGCACTAGTGTTTTAAGGAACAGCTTAAAAAGAGAATCCTAATGTGATTTCTTTATAATGGGTGTGTTCCTTATCTTATCCTAGTGTCTAAATTCTTCTCCATGGCTGGACCCCCAAATAATATTCCTTTACGTGCTAAGGGGTATCTAGAGAGTGGGATAGGTTTAATAACTACCCTAACCCTAACGCGTACCCTAACCCTAACCCCTACCCTAAACCGAACACGTACCCTAATCCTAACTGTACCCTAAACCGAGCCCTAACCCTAACACTAACCCTAACCCTAACCCTAACCCATACCCTACGCCGTACCCGAACCCCTCCCCAAACCATACCCCAAGCCGTACCCTAAGACTAACCCTAAGCCTAACCCTAACCCTAGGCTACCCTTGACTGCTTCTGCCTCCAATAGATTTCCTAAGCACTAGTGTTTTAAGGAACAGCTTAAAAAGAGAATCCTAATGTGATTTCTTTATAATGGGTGTGTTCCTTATCTTATCCTAGTGTCTAAACTCTTCTCCAAGGCTGCACCCCCAAATAATATTGCCTTACGTGCTAAGGGGTATGTAGAGAGTGGGATAGGTTTAATAACTACCCTAACCCTAATGCGTACTCTAACCCTAACCCCTACCCTAACACTAACACGTACCCTAATCCTAACCCGTACCCTAAAACGAGCCCTAACCCTAACACTAACACTAACCCTAACCCTAACCCATACCCTACGCCGTACCCGAACCCCTCCCCAAACCCGTACCCTAAGCCGTACCCTAAGCCTAACCCTAAGCCTAACCCTAACCCTAGGCTACCCTTGACTGCTTCTGCCTCCAATAGATTTCCTAAGCACTAGTGTTTTAAGGAACAGCTTAAAAAGAGAATCCTAATGTGATTTCTTTATAATGGGTGTGTTCCTTATCTTATCCTAGTGTCTAAACTCTTCTCCATGGCTGGACCCTCAAATAATATTCCTTTACGTGCTAAGGGGTATCTAGAGAGTGGGATAGGTTTAATAACTACCCTAACCCTAACGCGTACCCTAACCCTAACCCCTACCCTAACCCTAACACGTACCCTAATCCTAACCCGTACCCTAAACCGAGCCCTAACCCTAACACTAACCCTAACCCTAACCCTAACCCATACCCTACGCCGTACCCGCACCCCTCCCTGAACCCGTACCCTAAGCTGTACCCTAAGCCTAACCCTAAGCCTAACCCTAACCCTAGGCTACCCTTGACTGCTTCTGCCTCCAATAGATTTCCTAAGCACTAGTGTTTTAAGGAACAGCTTAAAAAGAGAATCCTAATGTGATTTCTTTATAATGGGTGTGTTCCTTATCTTATCCTAGTGTCTAAACTCTTCTCCATGGCTGCACCCCCAAATAATATTCCCTTACGTGCTAAGGGGTATCTAGAGAGTGGGATAGGTTTAATAACTACCCTAACCCTAACGCGTACCCTAACCCTAACGCCTACCCTAACCCTAACACGTACCCTAATCCTAACCCGTACCCTAAACCGAGCCCTAACCCTAACACTAACCCTAACCCTAACCCTAACCCATACCCTACGCCGTACCCGCACCCCTCCCCGAACCCGTACCCTAAGCCATACCCTAAACCTAACCCTAAGCCTAACCCTAACCCTAGGCTACCCTTGACTGCTTCTGCCTCCAATTGATTTCCTAAGCAGTAGTGTTTTAAGGAACAGCTTAAAAAGAGAATCCTAATGTGATTTCTTTATAATGGGTGTGTTCCTTATCTTATCCTAGTGTCTAAACTCTTCTCCATGGCTGGACCCCCAAATAATATTCCTTTACGTGCTAAGGGGGAGCTAGAGAGTGGGATAGGTTTACTAACTACCCTAGCCCTAACGCGTAACCTAACCCTAACCCCTACCCTAACCCTAACACGTACCCTAATCCTAACCCGTACCCTAAACCGAGGCCTAACCCTAACACTAACCCTAACCCTAACCCTAACCCATACCCTACGCCGTACCCGAACCCCTCCCCAAACCCATACCCCAAGCCGTACCCTAAGACTAACCCTAAGCCTAACCCTAACCCTAGGCTACCCTTGACTGCTTCTGCCTCCAATAGATTTCCTAAGCACTAGTGTTTTAAGGAACAGCTTAAAAAGAGAATCCTAATGTGATTTCTTTATAATGGGTGTGTTCCTTATCTTATCCTAGTGTCTAAACTCTTCTCCATGGCTGCACCCCCAAATAATATTCCCTTACGTGCTAAGGGGTATCTAGACAGTGGGATAGGTTTAATAACTACCCTAACCCTAACGCGTACCCTAACCCTAACCCCTACCCTAACCCTAACACGTACCCTAATCCTAACCCGTACCCTAAACCGAGCCCTAACCCTAACACTAACCCTAACCCTAACCCATACCCTACGCCGTACCCGAACCCCTCCCCGAACCCATTCCCCAAGCCGTACCCTAAACCTAACCCTAAGCCTAACCCTAACCCTAGGCTACCCTTGACTGCTTCTGCCTCCAATAGATTTCCTAAGCACTAGTGTTTTAAGGAACAGCTTAAAAAGAGAATCCTAAAGTGATTTCTTTATAATGGGTGTGTTCCTTATCTTATCCTAGTGTCTAAACTCTTCTCCATGGCTGGACCCCCAAATAATATTCCTTTACGTGCTAAGGGGTATCTAGAGAGTGGGATAGGTTTAATAACTACCCTAACCCTAACGCGTACCCTAACCCTAACCCCTACCCTAACCCTAACACGTACCCTAATCCTAACCCGTACCCTAAACCGAGCCCTAACCCTAACACTAACCCTAACCCTAACCCTAACCCATACCCTACGCCGTACCCGAACCCCTCCCCAAACCCGTACCCTAAGCCGTAACCTAAGCCTAACCCTAAGCCTAACCCTAACCCTAGGCTACCCTTGACTGCTTCTGCCTCCAATAGATTTCCTAAGCACTAGTGTTTTAAGGAACAGCTTAAAAAGAGAATCCTAATGTGATTTCTTTATAATGGGTGTGTTCCTTATCTTATCCTAGTGTCTAAATTCTTCTCCATGGCTGGACCCCCAAATAATATTCCTTTACGTGCTAAGGGGTATCTAGAGAGTGGGATAGGTTTAATAACTACCCTAACCCTAACGCGTACCCTAACCCTAACCCCTACCCTAAACCGAACACGTACCCTAATCCTAACTGTACCCTAAACCGAGCCCTAACCCTAACACTAACCCTAACCCTAACCCTAACCCATACCCTACGCCGTACCCGAACCCCTCCCCAAACCATACCCCAAGCCGTACCCTAAGACTAACCCTAAGCCTAAGCCTAACCCTAGGCTACCCTTGACTGCTTCTGCCTCCAATAGATTTCCTAAGCACTAGTGTTTTAAGGAACAGCTTAAAAAGAGAATCCTAATGTGATTTCTTTATAATGGGTGTGTTCCTTATCTTATCCTAGTGTCTAAACTCTTCTCCATGGCTGCACCCCCAAATAATATTCCCTTACGTGCTAAGGGGTATCTAGAGAGTGGGATAGGTTTAATAACTACCCTAACCCTAACGCGTACCCTAACCCTAACGCCTACCCTAACCCTAACACGTACCCTAATCCTAACCCGTACCCTAAACCGAGCCCTAACCCTAACACTAACCCTAACCCTAACCCTAACCCATACCCTACGCCGTATCCGAAACCCTCCCCGAACCCTTACCCTAAGCCGTACCCTAAGCCTAACCCTAAGCCTAACCCTAACCCTAGGCTACCCTTGACTGCTTCTGCCTCCAATAGATTTCCTAAGCACTAGTGTTTTAAGGAACAGCTTAAATAGAGAATCCTAATGTGATTTCTTTATAATGGGTGTGTTCCTTATCTTATCCTAGTGTCTAAATTCTTCTCCATGGCTGCACCCCCAAATAATATTCCCTTACGTGCTAAGGGGTATCTAGACAGTGGGATAGGTTTAATAACTACCCTAACCCTAACGCGTAGCCTAACCCTAACCCCTACCCTAACCCTAACACGTACCCTAATCCTAACCCGTACCCTAAACCGAGCCCTAACCCTAACACTAACCCTAACCCTAACCCATACCCTACGCCGTACCCGAACCCCTCCCCGAACCCATTCCCCAAGCCGTACCCTAAACCTAACCCTAAGCCTAACCCTAACCCTAGGCTACCCTTAACTGCTTCTGCCTCCAATAGATTTCCTAAGCACTAGTGTTTTAAGGAACAGCTTAAAAAGAGAATCCTAAAGTGATTTCTTTATAATGGGTGTGTTCCTTATCTTATCCTAGTGTCTAAACTCTTCTCCATGGCTGGACTCCCAAATAATATTCCTTTACGTGCTAAGGGGTATCTAGAGAGTGGGATACGTTTAATAACTACCCTAACCCTAACGCGTACCCTAACCCTAACCCCTACCCTAACCCTAACACGTACCCTAATCCTAACCCGTACCCTAAACCGAGCCCTAACCCTAACACTAACCCTAACCCTAACCCTAAACCATACCCTACACCGTACCCGAACCCCTCCCCAAACCCATACCCCAAGCCGTACCCTAAGACTAACCCTAAGCCTAACCCTAACCCTAGGCTACCCTTGACTGCTTCTGCCTCCAATAGATTTCCTAAGCACTAGTGTTTTAAGGAACAGCTTAAAAAGAGAATCCTAATGTGATTTCTTTATAATGGGTGTGTTCCTTATCTTATCCTAGTGTCTAAACTCTTCTCCAAGGCTGCACCCCCAAATAATATTGCCTTACGTGCTAAGGGGTATGTAGAGAGTGGGATAGGTTTAATAACTACCCTAACCCTAATGCGTACTCTAACCCTAACCCCTACCCTAACACTAACACGTACCCTAATCCTAACCCGTACCCTAAACCGAGCCCTAACCCTAACACTAACACTAACCCTAACCCTAACCCATACCCTACGCCGTACCCGAACCCCTCCCCAAACCCGTACCCTAAGCCGTACCCTAAGCCTAACCCTAAGCCTAACCCTAACCCTAGGCTACCCTTGACTGCTTCTGCCTCCAATAGATTTCCTAAGCACTAGTGTTTTAAGGAACAGCTTAAAAAGAGAATCCTAATGTGATTTCTTTATAATGGGTGTGTTCCTTATCTTATCCTAGTGTCTAAACTCTTCTCCATGGCTGGACCCTCAAATAATATTCCTTTACATGCTAAGGGGTATCTAGAGAGTGGGATAGGTTTAATAACTACCCTAACCCTAACGCGTACCCTAACCCTAACCCCTACCCTAACCCTAACACGTACCCTAATCCTAACCCGTACCCTAAACCGAGCCCTAACCCTAACACTAACCCTAACCCTAACCCTAACCCATACCCTACGCCGTACCCGCACCCCTCCCTGAACCCGTACCCTAAGCTGTACCCTAAGCCTAACCCTAAGCCTAACCCTAACCCTAGGCTACCCTTGACTGCTTCTGCCTCCAATAGATTTCCTAAGCACTAGTGTTTTAAGGAACAGCTTAAAAAGAGAATCCTAATGTGATTTCTTTATAATGGGTGTGTTCCTTATCTTATCCTAGTGTCTAAACTCTTCTCCATGGCTGCACCCCCAAATAATATTCCCTTACGTGCTAAGGGGTATCTAGAGAGTGGGATAGGTTTAATAACTACCCTAACCCTAACGCGTACCCTAACCCTAACGCCTACCCTAACCCTAACACGTACCCTAATCCTAACCCGTACCCTAAACCGAGCCCTAACCCTAACACTAACCCTAACCCTAACCCTAACCCATACCCTACGCCGTACCCGCACCCCTCCCCGAACCCGTACCCTAAGCCATACCCTAAACCTAACCCTAAGCCTAACCCTAACCCTAGGCTACCCTTGACTGCTTCTGCCTCCAATTGATTTCCTAAGCAGTAGTGTTTTAAGGAACAGCTTAAAAAGAGAATCCTAATGTGATTTCTTTATAATGGGTGTGTTCCTTATCTTATCCTAGTGTCTAAACTCTTCTCCATGGCTGGACCCCCAAATAATATTCCTTTACGTGCTAAGGGGGAGCTAGAGAGTGGGATAGGTTTACTAACTACCCTAGCCCTAACGCGTAACCTAACCCTAACCCCTACCCTAACCCTAACACGTACCCTAATCCTAACCCGTACCCTAAACCGAGGCCTAACCCTAACACTAACCCTAACCCTAACCCTAACCCATACCCTACGCCGTACCCGAACCCCTCCCCAAACCCATACCCCAAGCCGTACCCTAAGACTAACCCTAAGCCTAACCCTAACCCTAGGCTACCCTTGACTGCTTCTGCCTCCAATAGATTTCCTAAGCACTAGTGTTTTAAGGAACAGCTTAAAAAGAGAATCCTAATGTGATTTCTTTATAATGGGTGTGTTCCTTATCTTATCCTAGTGTCTAAACTCTTCTCCATGGCTGCACCCCCAAATAATATTCCCTTACGTGCTAAGGGGTATCTAGAGAGTGGGATAGGTTTAATAACTACCCTAACCCTAACGCGTACTCTAACCCTAACGCCTACCCTAACCCTAACACGTACCCTAATCCTAACCCGTACCCTAAACCGAGCCCTAACCCTAACACTAACCCTAACCCTAACCCTAACCCATACCCTACGCCGTACCCGCACCCCTCCCCGAACCCGTACCCTAAGCCATACCCTAAACCTAACCCTAAGCCTAACCCTAACCCTAGGCTACCCTTGACTGCTTCTGCCTCCAATTGATTTCCTAAGCAGTAGTGTTTTAAGGAACAGCTTAAAAAGAGAATCCTAATGTGATTTCTTTATAATGGGTGTGTTCCTTATCTTATCCTAGTGTCTAAACTCTTCTCCATGGCTGGACCCCCAAATAATATTCCTTTACGTGCTAAGGGGGAGCTAGAGAGTGGGATAGGTTTACTAACTACCCTAGCCCTAACGCGTAACCTAACCCTAACCCCTACCCTAACCCTAACACGTACCCTAATCCTAACCCGTACCCTAAACCGAGCCCTAACCCTAACACTAACCCTAACCCTAACCCTAACCCATACCCTACGCCGTACCCGAACCCCTCCCCAAACCCATACCCCAAGCCGTACCCTAAGACTAACCCTAAGCCTAACCCTAACCCTAGGCTACCCTTGACTGCTTCTGCCTCCAATAGATTTCCTAAGCACTAGTGTTTTAAGGAACAGCTTAAATAGAGAATCCTAATGTGATTTCTTTATAATGGGTGTGTTCCTTATCTTATCCTAGTGTCTAAATTCTTCTCCATGGCTGCACCCCCAAATAATATTCCCTTACGTGCTAAGGGGTATCTAGACAGTGGGATAGGTTTAATAACTACCCTAACCCTAACGCGTACCCTAACCCTAACCCCTACCCTAACCCTAACACGTACCCTAATCCTAACCCGTACCCTAAACCGAGCCCTAACCCTAACACTAACCCTAACCCTAACCCATACCCTACGCCGTACCCGAACCCCTCCCCGAACCCATTCCCCAAGCCGTACCCTAAACCTAACCCTAAGCCTAACCCTAACCCTAGGCTACCCTTGACTGCTTCTGCCTCCAATAGATTTCCTAAGCACTAGTGTTTTAAGGAACAGCTTAAAAAGAGAATCCTAAAGTGATTTCTTTATAATGGGTGTGTTCCTTATCTTATCCTAGTGTCTAAACTCTTCTCCATGGCTGGACCCCCAAATAATATTCCTTTACGTGCTAAGGGGTATCTAGAGAGTGGGATAGGTTTAATAACTACCCTAACCCTAACGCGTACCCTAACCCTAACCCCTACCCTAACCCTAACACGTACCCTAATCCTAACCCGTACCCTAAACCGAGGCCTAACGCCAACACTAACCCTAACCCTAACCCTAACCCATACCCTACGCCGTACCCGAACCCCTCCCCAAACCCATACCCCAAGCCGTACCCTAAGACTAACCCTAAGCCTAACCCTAACCCTAGGCTACCCTTGACTGCTTCTGCCTCCAATAGATTTCCTAAGCACTAGTGTTTTAAGGAACAGCTTAAAAAGAGAATCCTAATGTGATTTCTTTATAATGGGTGTGTTCCTTATCTTATCCTAGTGTCTAAACTCTTCTCCATGGCTGCACCCCCAAATAATATTCCCTTACGTGCTAAGGGGTATCTAGAGAGTGGGATAGGTTTAATAACTACCCTAACCCTAACGCGTACTCTAACCCTAACGCCTACCCTAACCCTAACACGTACCCTAATCCTAACCCGTACCCTAAACCGAGCCCTAACCCTAACACTAACCCTAACCCTAACCCTAACCCATACCCTACGCCGTACCCGCACCCCTCCCCGACCCGTACCCTAAGCCATACCCTAAACCTAACCCTAAGCCTAACCCTAACCCTAGGCTACCCTTGACTGCTTCTGCCTCCAATTGATTTCCTAAGCAGTAGTGTTTTAAGGAACAGCTTAAAAAGAGAATCCTAATGAGATTTCTTTATAATGGGTGTGTTCCTTATCTTATCCTAGTGTCTAAACTCTTCTCCATGGCTGGACCCCCAAATAATATTCCTTTACGTGCTAAGGGGGAGCTAGAGAGTGGGATAGGTTTACTAACTACCCTAGCCCTAACGCGTAACCTAACCCTAACCCCTACCCTAACCCTAACACGTACCCTAATCCTAACCCGTACCCTAAACCGAGCCCTAACCCTAACACTAACCCTAACCCTAACCCTAACCCATACCCTACGCCGTACCCGAACCCCTCCCCAAACCCATACCCCAAGCCGTACCCTAAGACTAACCCTAAGCCTAACCCTAACCCTAGGCTACCCTTGACTGCTTCTGCCTCCAATAGATTTCCTAAGCACTAGTGTTTTAAGGAACAGCTTAAATAGAGAATCCTAATGTGATTTCTTTATAATGGGTGTGTTCCTTATCTTATCCTAGTGTCTAAATTCTTCTCCATGGCTGCACCCCCAAATAATATTCCCTTACGTGCTAAGGGGTATCTAGACAGTGGGATAGGTTTAATAACTACCCTAACCCTAACGCGTAGCCTAACCCTAACCCCTACCCTAACCCTAACACGTACCCTAATCCTAACCCGCACCCTAAACCGAGCCCTAACCCTAACACTAACCCTAACCCTAACCCATACCCTACGCCGTACCCGAACCCCTCCCCGAACCCATTCCCCAAGCCGTACCCTAAACCTAACCCTAAGCCTAACCCTAACCCTAGGCTACCCTTAACTGCTTCTGCCTCCAATAGATTTCCTAAGCACTAGTGTTTTAAGGAACAGCTTAAAAAGAGAATCCTAAAGTGATTTCTTTATAATGGGTGTGTTCCTTATCTTATCCTAGTGTCTAAACTCTTCTCCATGGCTGGACTCCCAAATAATATTCCTTTACGTGCTAAGGGGTATCTAGAGAGTGGGATACGTTTAATAACTACCCTAACCCTAACGCGTACCCTAACCCTAACCCCTACCCTAACCCTAACACGTACCCTAATCCTAACCCGTACCCTAAACCGAGCCCTAACCCTAACACTAACCCTAACCCTAACCCTAAACCATACCCTACGCCGTACCCGAACCCCTCCCCAAACCCATACCCCAAGCCGTACCCTAAGACTAACCCTAAGCCTAACCCTAACCCTAGGCTACCCTTGACTGCTTCTGCCTCCAATAGATTTCCTAAGCACTAGTGTTTTAAGGAACAGCTTAAAAAGAGAATCCTAATGTGATTTCTTTATAATGGGTGTGTTCCTTATCTTATCCTAGTGTCTAAACTCTTCTCCAAGGCTGCACCCCCAAATAATATTGCCTTACGTGCTAAGGGGTATGTAGAGAGTGGGATAGGTTTAATAACTACCCTAACCCTAATGCGTACTCTAACCCTAACCCCTACCCTAACACTAACACGTACCCTAATCCTAACCCGTACCCTAAACCGAGCCCTAACCCTAACACTAACACTAACCCTAACCCTAACCCATACCCTACGCCGTACCCGAACCCCTCCCCAAACCCGTACCCTAAGCCGTACCCTAAGCCTAACCCTAAGCCTAACCCTAACCCTAGGCTACCCTTGACTGCTTCTGCCTCCAATAGATTTCCTAAGCACTAGTGTTTTAAGGAACAGCTTAAAAAGAGAATCCTAATGTGATTTCTTTATAATGGGTGTGTTCCTTATCTTATCCTAGTGTCTAAACTCTTCTCCATGGCTGGACCCTCAAATAATATTCCTTTACGTGCTAAGGGGTATCTAGAGAGTGGGATAGGTTTAATAACTACCCTAACCCTAACGCGTACCCTAACCCTAACCCCTACCCTAACCCTAACACGTACCCTAATCCTAACCCGTACCCTAAACCGAGCCCTAACCCTAACACTAACCCTAACCCTAACCCTAACCCATACCCTACGCCGTACCCGCACCCCTCCCTGAACCCGTACCCTAAGCTGTACCCTAAGCCTAACCCTAAGCCTAACCCTAACCCTAGGCTACCCTTGACTGCTTCTGCCTCCAATAGATTTCCTAAGCACTAGTGTTTTAAGGAACAGCTTAAAAAGAGAATCCTAATGTGATTTCTTTATAATGGGTGTGTTCCTTATCTTATCCTAGTGTCTAAACTCTTCTCCATGGCTGCACCCCCAAATAATATTCCCTTACGTGCTAAGGGGTATCTAGAGAGTGGGATAGGTTTAATAACTACCCTAACCCTAACGCGTACCCTAACCCTAACGCCTACCCTAACCCTAACACGTACCCTAATCCTAACCCGTACCCTAAACCGAGCCCTAACCCTAACACTAACCCTAACCCTAACCCTAACCCATACCCTACGCCGTACCCGCACCCCTCCCCGAACCCGTACCCTAAGCCATACCCTAAACCTAACCCTAAGCCTAACCCTAACCCTAGGCTACCCTTGACTGCTTCTGCCTCCAATTGATTTCCTAAGCAGTAGTGTTTTAAGGAACAGCTTAAAAAGAGAATCCTAATGTGATTTCTTTATAATGGGTGTGTTCCTTATCTTATCCTAGTGTCTAAACTCTTCTCCATGGCTGGACCCCCAAATAATATTCCTTTACGTGCTAAGGGGGAGCTAGAGAGTGGGATAGGTTTACTAACTACCCTAGCCCTAACGCGTAACCTAACCCTAACCCCTACCCTAACCCTAACACGTACCCTAATCCTAACCCGTACCCTAAACCGAGGCCTAACCCTAACACTAACCCTAACCCTAACCCTAACCCATACCCTACGCCGTACCCGAACCCCTCCCCAAACCCATACCCCAAGCCGTACCCTAAGACTAACCCTAAGCCTAACCCTAACCCTAGGCTACCCTTGACTGCTTCTGCCTCCAATAGATTTCCTAAGCACTAGTGTTTTAAGGAACAGCTTAAAAAGAGAATCCTAATGTGATTTCTTTATAATGGGTGTGTTCCTTATCTTATCCTAGTGTCTAAACTCTTCTCCATGGCTGCACCCCCAAATAATATTCCCTTACGTGCTAAGGGGTATCTAGAGAGTGGGATAGGTTTAATAACTACCCTAACCCTAACGCGTACTCTAACCCTAACGCCTACCCTAACCCTAACACGTACCCTAATCCTAACCCGTACCCTAAACCGAGCCCTAACCCTAACACTAACCCTAACCCTAACCCTAACCCATACCCTACGCCGTACCCGCACCCCTCCCCGAACCCGTACCCTAAGCCATACCCTAAACCTAACCCTAAGCCTAACCCTAACCCTAGGCTACCCTTGACTGCTTCTGCCTCCAATTGATTTCCTAAGCAGTAGTGTTTTAAGGAACAGCTTAAAAAGAGAATCCTAATGTGATTTCTTTATAATGGGTGTGATCCTTATCTTATCCTAGTGTCTAAACTCTTCTCCATGGCTGGACCCCCAAATAATATTCCTTTACGTGCTAAGGGGGAGCTAGAGAGTGGGATAGGTTTACTAACTACCCTAGCCCTAACGCGTAACCTAACCCTAACCCCTACCCTAACCCTAACACGTACCCTAATCCTAACCCGTACCCTAAACCGAGCCCTAACCCTAACACTAACCCTAACCCTAACCCTAACCCATACCCTACGCCGTACCCGAACCCCTCCCCAAACCCATACCCCAAGCCGTACCCTAAGACTAACCCTAAGCCTAACCCTAACCCTAGGCTACCCTTGACTGCTTCTGCCTCCAATAGATTTCCTAAGCACTAGTGTTTTAAGGAACAGCTTAAATAGAGAATCCTAATGTGATTTCTTTATAATGGGTGTGTTCCTTATCTTATCCTAGTGTCTAAATTCTTCTCCATGGCTGCACCCCCAAATAATATTCCCTTACGTGCTAAGGGGTATCTAGACAGTGGGATAGGTTTAATAACTACCCTAACCCTAACGCGTACCCTAACCCTAACCCCTACCCTAACCCTAACACGTACCCTAATCCTAACCCGTACCCTAAACCGAGCCCTAACCCTAACACTAACCCTAACCCTAACCCATACCCTACGCCGTACCCGAACCCCTCCCCGAACCCATTCCCCAAGCCGTACCCTAAACCTAACCCTAAGCCTAACCCTAACCCTAGGCTACCCTTGACTGCTTCTGCCTCCAATAGATTTCCTAAGCACTAGTGTTTTAAGGAACAGCTTAAAAAGAGAATCCTAAAGTGATTTCTTTATAATGGGTGTGTTCCTTATCTTATCCTAGTGTCTAAACTCTTCTCCATGGCTGGACCCCCAAATAATATTCCTTTACGTGCTAAGGGGTATCTAGAGAGTGGGATAGGTTTAATAACTACCCTAACCCTAACGCGTACCCTAACCCTAACCCCTACCCTAACCCTAACACGTACCCTAATCCTAACCCGTACCCTAAACCGAGCCCTAACCCTAACACTAACCCTAACCCTAACCCTAACCCATACCCTACGCCGTACCCGAACCCCTCCCCAAACCCGTACCCTAAGCCGTAACCTAAGCCTAACCCTAAGCCTAACCCTAACCCTAGGCTACCCTTGACTGCTTCTGCCTCCAATAGATTTCCTAAGCACTAGTGTTTTAAGGAACAGCTTAAAAAGAGAATCCTAATGTGATTTCTTTATAATGGGTGTGTTCCTTATCTTATCCTAGTGTCTAAATTCTTCTCCATGGCTGGACCCCCAAATAATATTCCTTTACGTGCTAAGGGGTATCTAGAGAGTGGGATAGGTTTAATAACTACCCTAACCCTAACGCGTACCCTAACCCTAACCCCTACCCTAAACCGAACACGTACCCTAATCCTAACTGTACCCTAAACCGAGCCCTAACCCTAACACTAACCCTAACCCTAACCCTAACCCATACCCTACGCCGTACCCGAACCCCTCCCCAAACCATACCCCAAGCCGTACCCTAAGACTAACCCTAAGCCTAAGCCTAACCCTAGGCTACCCTTGACTGCTTCTGCCTCCAATAGATTTCCTAAGCACTAGTGTTTTAAGGAACAGCTTAAAAAGAGAATCCTAATGTGATTTCTTTATAATGGGTGTGTTCCTTATCTTATCCTAGTGTCTAAACTCTTCTCCATGGCTGCACCCCCAAATAATATTCCCTTACGTGCTAAGGGGTATCTAGAGAGTGGGATAGGTTTAATAACTACCCTAACCCTAACGCGTACCCTAACCCTAACGCCTACCCTAACCCTAACACGTACCCTAATCCTAACCCGTACCCTAAACCGAGCCCTAACCCTAACACTAACCCTAACCCTAACCCTAACCCATACCCTACGCCGTATCCGAAACCCTCCCCGAACCCTTACCCTAAGCCGTACCCTAAGCCTAACCCTAAGCCTAACCCTAACCCTAGGCTACCTTTGACTGCTTCTGCCTCCAATAGATTTCCTAAGCACTAGTGTTTTAAGGAACAGCTTAAATAGAGAATCCTAATGTGATTTCTTTATAATGGGTGTGTTCCTTATCTTATCCTAGTGTCTAAATTCTTCTCCATGGCTGCACCCCCAAATAATATTCCCTTACGTGCTAAGGGGTATCTAGACAGTGGGATAGGTTTAATAACTACCCTAACCCTAACGCGTAGCCTAACCCTAACCCCTACCCTAACCCTAACACGTACCCTAATCCTAACCCGCACCCTAAACCGAGCCCTAACCCTAACACTAACCCTAACCCTAACCCATACCCTACGCCGTACCCGAACCCCTCCCCGAACCCATTCCCCAAGCCGTACCCTAAACCTAACCCTAAGCCTAACCCTAACCCTAGGCTACCCTTAACTGCTTCTGCCTCCAATAGATTTCCTAAGCACTAGTGTTTTAAGGAACAGCTTAAAAAGAGAATCCTAAAGTGATTTCTTTATAATGGGTGTGTTCCTTATCTTATCCTAGTGTCTAAACTCTTCTCCATGGCTGGACTCCCAAATAATATTCCTTTACGTGCTAAGGGGTATCTAGAGAGTGGGATACGTTTAATAACTACCCTAACCCTAACGCGTACCCTAACCCTAACCCCTACCCTAACCCTAACACGTACCCTAATCCTAACCCGTACCCTAAACCGAGCCCTAACCCTAACACTAACCCTAACCCTAACCCTAAACCATACCCTACGCCGTACCCGAACCCCTCCCCAAACCCATACCCCAAGCCGTACCCTAAGACTAACCCTAAGCCTAACCCTAACCCTAGGCTACCCTTGACTGCTTCTGCCTCCAATAGATTTCCTAAGCACTAGTGTTTTAAGGAACAGCTTAAAAAGAGAATCCTAATGTGATTTCTTTATAATGGGTGTGTTCCTTATCTTATCCTAGTGTCTAAACTCTTCTCCAAGGCTGCACCCCCAAATAATATTGCCTTACGTGCTAAGGGGTATGTAGAGAGTGGGATAGGTTTAATAACTACCCTAACCCTAATGCGTACTCTAACCCTAACCCCTACCCTAACACTAACACGTACCCTAATCCTAACCCGTACCCTAAACCGAGCCCTAACCCTAACACTAACACTAACCCTAACCCTAACCCATACCCTACGCCGTACCCGAACCCCTCCCCAAACCCGTACCCTAAGCCGTACCCTAAGCCTAACCCTAAGCCTAACCCTAACCCTAGGCTACCCTTGACTGCTTCTGCCTCCAATAGATTTCCTAAGCACTAGTGTTTTAAGGAACAGCTTAAAAAGAGAATCCTAATGTGATTTCTTTATAATGGGTGTGTTCCTTATCTTATCCTAGTGTCTAAACTCTTCTCCATGGCTGGACCCTCAAATAATATTCCTTTACGTGCTAAGGGGTATCTAGAGAGTGGGATAGGTTTAATAACTACCCTAACCCTAACGCGTACCCTAACCCTAACCCCTACCCTAACCCTAACACGTACCCTAATCCTAACCCGTACCCTAAACCGAGCCCTAACCCTAACACTAACCCTAACCCTAACCCTAACCCATACCCTACGCCGTACCCGCACCCCTCCCTGAACCCGTACCCTAAGCTGTACCCTAAGCCTAACCCTAAGCCTAACCCTAACCCTAGGCTACCCTTGACTGCTTCTGCCTCCAATAGATTTCCTAAGCACTAGTGTTTTAAGGAACAGCTTAAAAAGAGAATCCTAATGTGATTTCTTTATAATGGGTGTGTTCCTTATCTTATCCTAGTGTCTAAACTCTTCTCCATGGCTGCACCCCCAAATAATATTCCCTTACGTGCTAAGGGGTATCTAGAGAGTGGGATAGGTTTAATAACTACCCTAACCCTAACGCGTACCCTAACCCTAACGCCTACCCTAACCCTAACACGTACCCTAATCCTAACCCGTACCCTAAACCGAGCCCTAACCCTAACACTAACCCTAACCCTAACCCTAACCCATACCCTACGCCGTACCCGCACCCCTCCCCGAACCCGTACCCTAAGCCATACCCTAAACCTAACCCTAAGCCTAACCCTAACCCTAGGCTACCCTTGACTGCTTCTGCCTCCAATTGATTTCCTAAGCAGTAGTGTTTTAAGGAACAGCTTAAAAAGAGAATCCTAATGTGATTTCTTTATAATGGGTGTGTTCCTTATCTTATCCTAGTGTCTAAACTCTTCTCCATGGCTGGACCCCCAAATAATATTCCTTTACGTGCTAAGGGGGAGCTAGAGAGTGGGATAGGTTTACTAACTACCCTAGCCCTAACGCGTAACCTAACCCTAACCCCTACCCTAACCCTAACACGTACCCTAATCCTAACCCGTACCCTAAACCGAGGCCTAACCCTAACACTAACCCTAACCCTAACCCTAACCCATACCCTACGCCGTACCCGAACCCCTCCCCAAACCCATACCCCAAGCCGTACCCTAAGACTAACCCTAAGCCTAACCCTAACCCTAGGCTACCCTTGACTGCTTCTGCCTCCAATAGATTTCCTAAGCACTAGTGTTTTAAGGAACAGCTTAAAAAGAGAATCCTAATGTGATTTCTTTATAATGGGTGTGTTCCTTATCTTATCCTAGTGTCTAAACTCTTCTCCATGGCTGCACCCCCAAATAATATTCCCTTACGTGCTAAGGGGTATCTAGAGAGTGGGATAGGTTTAATAACTACCCTAACCCTAACGCGTACTCTAACCCTAACGCCTACCCTAACCCTAACACGTACCCTAATCCTAACCCGTACCCTAAACCGAGCCCTAACCCTAACACTAACCCTAACCCTAACCCTAACCCATACCCTACGCCGTACCCGCACCCCTCCCCGAACCCGTACCCTAAGCCATACCCTAAACCTAACCCTAAGCCTAACCCTAACCCTAGGCTACCCTTGACTGCTTCTGCCTCCAATTGATTTCCTAAGCAGTAGTGTTTTAAGGAACAGCTTAAAAAGAGAATCCTAATGTGATTTCTTTATAATGGGTGTGTTCCTTATCTTATCCTAGTGTCTAAACTCTTCTCCATGGCTGGACCCCCAAATAATATTCCTTTACGTGCTAAGGGGGAGCTAGAGAGTGGGATAGGTTTACTAACTACCCTAGCCCTAACGCGTAACCTAACCCTAACCCCTACCCTAAACCTAACACGTACCCTAATCCTAACCCGTACCCTAAACCGAGCCCTAACCCTAACACTAACCCTAACCCTAACCCTAACCCATACCCTACGCCGTACCCGAACCCCTCCCCAAACCCATACCCCAAGCCGTACCCTAAGACTAACCCTAAGCCTAACCCTAACCCTAGGCTACCCTTGACTGCTTCTGCCTCCAATAGATTTCCTAAGCACTAGTGTTTTAAGGAACAGCTTAAATAGAGAATCCTAATGTGATTTCTTTATAATGGGTGTGTTCCTTATCTTATCCTAGTGTCTAAATTCTTCTCCATGGCTGCACCCCCAAATAATATTCCCTTACGTGCTAAGGGGTATCTAGACAGTGGGATAGGTTTAATAACTACCCTAACCCTAACGCGTACCCTAACCCTAACCCCTACCCTAACCCTAACACGTACCCTAATCCTAACCCGTACCCTAAACCGAGCCCTAACCCTAACACTAACCCTAACCCTAACCCATACCCTACGCCGTACCCGAACCCCTCCCCGAACCCATTCCCCAAGCCGTACCCTAAACCTAACCCTAAGCCTAACCCTAACCCTAGGCTACCCTTGACTGCTTCTGCCTCCAATAGATTTCCTAAGCACTAGTGTTTTAAGGAACAGCTTAAAAAGAGAATCCTAAAGTGATTTCTTTATAATGGGTGTGTTCCTTATCTTATCCTAGTGTCTAAACTCTTCTCCATGGCTGGACCCCCAAATAATATTCCTTTACGTGCTAAGGGGTATCTAGAGAGTGGGATAGGTTTAATAACTACCCTAACCCTAACGCGTACCCTAACCCTAACCCCTACCCTAACCCTAACACGTACCCTAATCCTAACCCGTACCCTAAACCGAGCCCTAACCCTAACACTAACCCTAACCCTAACCCTAACCCATACCCTACGCCGTACCCGAACCCCTCCC
Source organism: Balaenoptera borealis (assembly GCF_965194805.1). Taxonomy (NCBI): domain Eukaryota; kingdom Metazoa; phylum Chordata; class Mammalia; order Artiodactyla; family Balaenopteridae; genus Balaenoptera; species Balaenoptera borealis. Next base: position 76,717 of record NW_028123018.1, on the reverse strand, counting down.
CAAACCCGTACCCTAAGCCGTAACCTAAGCCTAACCCTAAGCCTAACCCTAACCCTAGGCTACCCTTGACTGCTTCTGCCTCCAATAGATTTCCTAAGCACTAGTGTTTTAAGGAACAGCTTAAAAAGAGAATCCTAATGTGATTTCTTTATAATGGGTGTGTTCCTTATCTTATCCTAGTGTCTAAATTCTTCTCCATGGCTGGACCCCCAAATAATATTCCTTTACGTGCTAAGGGGTATCTAGAGAGTGGGATAGGTTTAATAACTACCCTAACCCTAACGCGTACCCTAACCCTAACCCCTACCCTAAACCGAACACGTACCCTAATCCTAACTGTACCCTAAACCGAGCCCTAACCCTAACACTAACCCTAACCCTAACCCTAACCCATACCCTACGCCGTACCCGAACCCCTCCCCAAACCATACCCCAAGCCGTACCCTAAGACTAACCCTAAGCCTAAGCCTAACCCTAGGCTACCCTTGACTGCTTCTGCCTCCAATAGATTTCCTAAGCACTAGTGTTTTAAGGAACAGCTTAAAAAGAGAATCCTAATGTGATTTCTTTATAATGGGTGTGTTCCTTATCTTATCCTAGTGTCTAAACTCTTCTCCATGGCTGCACCCCCAAATAATATTCCCTTACGTGCTAAGGGGTATCTAGAGAGTGGGATAGGTTTAATAACTACCCTAACCCTAACGCGTACCCTATCCCTAACGCCTACCCTAACCCTAACACGTACCCTAATCCTAACCCGTACCCTAAACCGAGCCCTAACCCTAACACTAACCCTAACCCTAACCCTAACCCATACCCTACGCCGTATCCGAAACCCTCCCCGAACCCTTACCCTAAGCCGTACCCTAAGCCTAACCCTAAGCCTAACCCTAACCCTAGGCTACCTTTGACTGCTTCTGCCTCCAATAGATTTCCTAAGCACTAGTGTTTTAAGGAACAGCTTAAATAGAGAATCCTAATGTGATTTCTTTATAATGGGTGTGTTCCTTATCTTATCCTAGTGTCTAAATTCTTCTCCATGGCTGCACCCCCAAATAATATTCCCTTACGTGCTAAGGGGTATCTAGACAGTGGGATAGGTTTAATAACTACCCTAACCCTAACGCGTAGCCTAACCCTAACCCCTACCCTAACCCTAACACGTACCCTAATCCTAACCCGTACCCTAAACCGAGCCCTAACCCTAACACTAACCCTAACCCTAACCCATACCCTACGCCGTACCCGAACCCCTCCCCGAACCCATTCCCCAAGCCGTACCCTAAACCTAACCCTAAGCCTAACCCTAACCCTAGGCTACCCTTAACTGCTTCTGCCTCCAATAGATTTCCTAAGCACTAGTGTTTTAAGGAACAGCTTAAAAAGAGAATCCTAAAGTGATTTCTTTATAATGGGTGTGTTCCTTATCTTATCCTAGTGTCTAAACTCTTCTCCATGGCTGGACTCCCAAATAATATTCCTTTACGTGCTAAGGGGTATCTAGAGAGTGGGATACGTTTAATAACTACCCTAACCCTAACGCGTACCCTAACCCTAACCCCTACCCTAACCCTAACACGTACCCTAATCCTAACCCGTACCCTAAACCGAGCCCTAACCCTAACACTAACCCTAACCCTAACCCTAAACCATACCCTACACCGTACCCGAACCCCTCCCCAAACCCATACCCCAAGCCGTACCCTAAGACTAACCCTAAGCCTAACCCTAACCCTAGGCTACCCTTGACTGCTTCTGCCTCCAATAGATTTCCTAAGCACTAGTGTTTTAAGGAACAGCTTAAAAAGAGAATCCTAATGTGATTTCTTTATAATGGGTGTGTTCCTTATCTTATCCTAGTGTCTAAACTCTTCTCCAAGGCTGCACCCCCAAATAATATTGCCTTACGTGCTAAGGGGTATGTAGAGAGTGGGATAGGTTTAATAACTACCCTAACCCTAATGCGTACTCTAACCCTAACCCCTACCCTAACACTAACACGTACCCTAATCCTAACCCGTACCCTAAACCGAGCCCTAACCCTAACACTAACACTAACCCTAACCCTAACCCATACCCTACGCCGTACCCGAACCCCTCCCCAAACCCGTACCCTAAGCCGTACCCTAAGCCTAACCCTAAGCCTAACCCTAACCCTAGGCTACCCTTGACTGCTTCTGCCTCCAATAGATTTCCTAAGCACTAGTGTTTTAAGGAACAGCTTAAAAAGAGAATCCTAATGTGATTTCTTTATAATGGGTGTGTTCCTTATCTTATCCTAGTGTCTAAACTCTTCTCCATGGCTGGACCCTCAAATAATATTCCTTTACGTGCTAAGGGGTATCTAGAGAGTGGGATAGGTTTAATAACTACCCTAACCCTAACGCGTACCCTAACCCTAACCCCTACCCTAACCCTAACACGTACCCTAATCCTAACCCGTACCCTAAACCGAGCCCTAACCCTAACACTAACCCTAACCCTAACCCTAACCCATACCCTACGCCGTACCCGCACCCCTCCCTGAACCCGTACCCTAAGCTGTACCCTAAGCCTAACCCTAAGCCTAACCCTAACCCTAGGCTACCCTTGACTGCTTCTGCCTCCAATAGATTTCCTAAGCACTAGTGTTTTAAGGAACAGCTTAAAAAGAGAATCCTAATGTGATTTCTTTATAATGGGTGTGTTCCTTATCTTATCCTAGTGTCTAAACTCTTCTCCATGGCTGCACCCCCAAATAATATTCCCTTACGTGCTAAGGGGTATCTAGAGAGTGGGATAGGTTTAATAACTACCCTAACCCTAACGCGTACCCTAACCCTAACGCCTACCCTAACCCTAACACGTACCCTAATCCTAACCCGTACCCTAAACCGAGCCCTAACCCTAACACTAACCCTAACCCTAACCCTAACCCATACCCTACGCCGTACCCGCACCCCTCCCCGAACCCGTACCCTAAGCCATACCCTAAACCTAACCCTAAGCCTAACCCTAACCCTAGGCTACCCTTGACTGCTTCTGCCTCCAATTGATTTCCTAAGCAGTAGTGTTTTAAGGAACAGCTTAAAAAGAGAATCCTAATGTGATTTCTTTATAATGGGTGTGTTCCTTATCTTATCCTAGTGTCTAAACTCTTCTCCATGGCTGGACCCCCAAATAATATTCCTTTACGTGCTAAGGGGGAGCTAGAGAGTGGGATAGGTTTACTAACTACCCTAGCCCTAACGCGTAACCTAACCCTAACCCCTACCCTAACCCTAACACGTACCCTAATCCTAACCCGTACCCTAAACCGAGGCCTAACCCTAACACTAACCCTAACCCTAACCCTAACCCATACCCTACGCCGTACCCGAACCCCTCCCCAAACCCATACCCCAAGCCGTACCCTAAGACTAACCCTAAGCCTAACCCTAACCCTAGGCTACCCTTGACTGCTTCTGCCTCCAATAGATTTCCTAAGCACTAGTGTTTTAAGGAACAGCTTAAAAAGAGAATCCTAATGTGATTTCTTTATAATGGGTGTGTTCCTTATCTTATCCTAGTGTCTAAACTCTTCTCCATGGCTGCACCCCCAAATAATATTCCCTTACGTGCTAAGGGGTATCTAGAGAGTGGGATAGGTTTAATAACTACCCTAACCCTAACGCGTACTCTAACCCTAACGCCTACCCTAACCCTAACACATACCCTAATCCTAACCCGTACCCTAAACCGAGCCCTAACCCTAACACTAACCCTAACCCTAACCCTAACCCATACCCTACGCCGTACCCGCACCCCTCCCCGAACCCGTACCCTAAGCCATACCCTAAACCTAACCCTAAGCCTAACCCTAACCCTAGGCTACCCTTGACTGCTTCTGCCTCCAATTGATTTCCTAAGCAGTAGTGTTTTAAGGAACAGCTTAAAAAGAGAATCCTAATGTGATTTCTTTATAATGGGTGTGTTCCTTATCTTATCCTAGTGTCTAAACTCTTCTCCATGGCTGGACCCCCAAATAATATTCCTTTACGTGCTAAGGGGGAGCTAGAGAGTGGGATAGGTTTACTAACTACCCTAGCCCTAACGCGTAACCTAACCCTAACCCCTACCCTAACCCTAACACGTACCCTAATCCTAACCCGTACCCTAAACCGAGCCCTAACCCTAACACTAACCCTAACCCTAACCCTAACCCATACCCTACGCCGTACCCGAACCCCTCCCCAAACCCATACCCCAAGCCGTACCCTAAGACTAACCCTAAGCCTAACCCTAACCCTAGGCTACCCTTGACTGCTTCTGCCTCCAATAGATTTCCTAAGCACTAGTGTTTTAAGGAACAGCTTAAATAGAGAATCCTAATGTGATTTCTTTATAATGGGTGTGTTCCTTATCTTATCCTAGTGTCTAAATTCTTCTCCATGGCTGCACCCCCAAATAATATTCCCTTACGTGCTAAGGGGTATCTAGACAGTGGGATAGGTTTAATAACTACCCTAACCCTAACGCGTACCCTAACCCTAACCCCTACCCTAACCCTAACACGTACCCTAATCCTAACCCGTACCCTAAACCGAGCCCTAACCCTAACACTAACCCTAACCCTAACCCATACCCTACGCCGTACCCGAACCCCTCCCCGAACCCATTCCCCAAGCCGTACCCTAAACCTAACCCTAAGCCTAACCCTAACCCTAGGCTACCCTTGACTGCTTCTGCCTCCAATAGATTTCCTAAGCACTAGTGTTTTAAGGAACAGCTTAAAAAGAGAATCCTAAAGTGATTTCTTTATAATGGGTGTGTTCCTTATCTTATCCTAGTGTCTAAACTCTTCTCCATGGCTGGACCCCCAAATAATATTCCTTTACGTGCTAAGGGGTATCTAGAGAGTGGGATAGGTTTAATAACTACCCTAACCCTAACGCGTACCCTAACCCTAACCCCTACCCTAACCCTAACACGTACCCTAATCCTAACCCGTACCCTAAACCGAGCCCTAACCCTAACACTAACCCTAACCCTAACCCTAACCCATACCCTACGCCGTACCCGAACCCCTCCCCAAACCCGTACCCTAAGCCGTAACCTAAGCCTAACCCTAAGCCTAACCCTAACCCTAGGCTACCCTTGACTGCTTCTGCCTCCAATAGATTTCCTAAGCACTAGTGTTTTAAGGAACAGCTTAAAAAGAGAATCCTAATGTGATTTCTTTATAATGGGTGTGTTCCTTATCTTATCCTAGTGTCTAAATTCTTCTCCATGGCTGGACCCCCAAATAATATTCCTTTACGTGCTAAGGGGTATCTAGAGAGTGGGATAGGTTTAATAACTACCCTAACCCTAACGCGTACCCTAACCCTAACCCCTACCCTAAACCGAACACGTACCCTAATCCTAACTGTACCCTAAACCGAGCCCTAACCCTAACACTAACCCTAACCCTAACCCTAACCCATACCCTACGCCGTACCCGAACCCCTCCCCAAACCATACCCCAAGCCGTACCCTAAGACTAACCCTAAGCCTAACCCTAACCCTAGGCTACCCTTGACTGCTTCTGCCTCCAATAGATTTCCTAAGCACTAGTGTTTTAAGGAACAGCTTAAAAAGAGAATCCTAATGTGATTTCTTTATAATGGGTGTGTTCCTTATCTTATCCTAGTGTCTAAACTCTTCTCCAAGGCTGCACCCCCAAATAATATTGCCTTACGTGCTAAGGGGTATGTAGAGAGTGGGATAGGTTTAATAACTACCCTAACCCTAATGCGTACTCTAACCCTAACCCCTACCCTAACACTAACACGTACCCTAATCCTAACCCGTACCCTAAACCGAGCCCTAACCCTAACACTAACACTAACCCTAACCCTAACCCATACCCTACGCCGTACCCGAACCCCTCCCCAAACCCGTACCCTAAGCCGTACCCTAAGCCTAACCCTAAGCCTAACCCTAACCCTAGGCTACCCTTGACTGCTTCTGCCTCCAATAGATTTCCTAAGCACTAGTGTTTTAAGGAACAGCTTAAAAAGAGAATCCTAATGTGATTTCTTTATAATGGGTGTGTTCCTTATCTTATCCTAGTGTCTAAACTCTTCTCCATGGCTGGACCCTCAAATAATATTCCTTTACGTGCTAAGGGGTATCTAGAGAGTGGGATAGGTTTAATAACTACCCTAACCCTAACGCGTACCCTAACCCTAACCCCTACCCTAACCCTAACACGTACCCTAATCCTAACCCGTACCCTAAACCGAGCCCTAACCCTAACACTAACCCTAACCCTAACCCTAACCCATACCCTACGCCGTACCCGCACCCCTCCCTGAACCCGTACCCTAAGCTGTACCCTAAGCCTAACCCTAAGCCTAACCCTAACCCTAGGCTACCCTTGACTGCTTCTGCCTCCAATAGATTTCCTAAGCACTAGTGTTTTAAGGAACAGCTTAAAAAGAGAATCCTAATGTGATTTCTTTATAATGGGTGTGTTCCTTATCTTATCCTAGTGTCTAAACTCTTCTCCATGGCTGCACCCCCAAATAATATTCCCTTACGTGCTAAGGGGTATCTAGAGAGTGGGATAGGTTTAATAACTACCCTAACCCTAACGCGTACCCTAACCCTAACGCCTACCCTAACCCTAACACGTACCCTAATCCTAACCCGTACCCTAAACCGAGCCCTAACCCTAACACTAACCCTAACCCTAACCCTAACCCATACCCTACGCCGTACCCGCACCCCTCCCCGAACCCGTACCCTAAGCCATACCCTAAACCTAACCCTAAGCCTAACCCTAACCCTAGGCTACCCTTGACTGCTTCTGCCTCCAATTGATTTCCTAAGCAGTAGTGTTTTAAGGAACAGCTTAAAAAGAGAATCCTAATGTGATTTCTTTATAATGGGTGTGTTCCTTATCTTATCCTAGTGTCTAAACTCTTCTCCATGGCTGGACCCCCAAATAATATTCCTTTACGTGCTAAGGGGGAGCTAGAGAGTGGGATAGGTTTACTAACTACCCTAGCCCTAACGCGTAACCTAACCCTAACCCCTACCCTAACCCTAACACGTACCCTAATCCTAACCCGTACCCTAAACCGAGGCCTAACCCTAACACTAACCCTAACCCTAACCCTAACCCATACCCTACGCCGTACCCGAACCCCTCCCCAAACCCATACCCCAAGCCGTACCCTAAGACTAACCCTAAGCCTAACCCTAACCCTAGGCTACCCTTGACTGCTTCTGCCTCCAATAGATTTCCTAAGCACTAGTGTTTTAAGGAACAGCTTAAAAAGAGAATCCTAATGTGATTTCTTTATAATGGGTGTGTTCCTTATCTTATCCTAGTGTCTAAACTCTTCTCCATGGCTGCACCCCCAAATAATATTCCCTTACGTGCTAAGGGGTATCTAGACAGTGGGATAGGTTTAATAACTACCCTAACCCTAACGCGTACCCTAACCCTAACCCCTACCCTAACCCTAACACGTACCCTAATCCTAACCCGTACCCTAAACCGAGCCCTAACCCTAACACTAACCCTAACCCTAACCCATACCCTACGCCGTACCCGAACCCCTCCCCGAACCCATTCCCCAAGCCGTACCCTAAACCTAACCCTAAGCCTAACCCTAACCCTAGGCTACCCTTGACTGCTTCTGCCTCCAATAGATTTCCTAAGCACTAGTGTTTTAAGGAACAGCTTAAAAAGAGAATCCTAAAGTGATTTCTTTATAATGGGTGTGTTCCTTATCTTATCCTAGTGTCTAAACTCTTCTCCATGGCTGGACCCCCAAATAATATTCCTTTACGTGCTAAGGGGTATCTAGAGAGTGGGATAGGTTTAATAACTACCCTAACCCTAACGCGTACCCTAACCCTAACCCCTACCCTAACCCTAACACGTACCCTAATCCTAACCCGTACCCTAAACCGAGCCCTAACCCTAACACTAACCCTAACCCTAACCCTAACCCATACCCTACGCCGTACCCGAACCCCTCCCCAAACCCGTACCCTAAGCCGTAACCTAAGCCTAACCCTAAGCCTAACCCTAACCCTAGGCTACCCTTGACTGCTTCTGCCTCCAATAGATTTCCTAAGCACTAGTGTTTTAAGGAACAGCTTAAAAAGAGAATCCTAATGTGATTTCTTTATAATGGGTGTGTTCCTTATCTTATCCTAGTGTCTAAATTCTTCTCCATGGCTGGACCCCCAAATAATATTCCTTTACGTGCTAAGGGGTATCTAGAGAGTGGGATAGGTTTAATAACTACCCTAACCCTAACGCGTACCCTAACCCTAACCCCTACCCTAAACCGAACACGTACCCTAATCCTAACTGTACCCTAAACCGAGCCCTAACCCTAACACTAACCCTAACCCTAACCCTAACCCATACCCTACGCCGTACCCGAACCCCTCCCCAAACCATACCCCAAGCCGTACCCTAAGACTAACCCTAAGCCTAAGCCTAACCCTAGGCTACCCTTGACTGCTTCTGCCTCCAATAGATTTCCTAAGCACTAGTGTTTTAAGGAACAGCTTAAAAAGAGAATCCTAATGTGATTTCTTTATAATGGGTGTGTTCCTTATCTTATCCTAGTGTCTAAACTCTTCTCCATGGCTGCACCCCCAAATAATATTCCCTTACGTGCTAAGGGGTATCTAGAGAGTGGGATAGGTTTAATAACTACCCTAACCCTAACGCGTACCCTAACCCTAACGCCTACCCTAACCCTAACACGTACCCTAATCCTAACCCGTACCCTAAACCGAGCCCTAACCCTAACACTAACCCTAACCCTAACCCTAACCCATACCCTACGCCGTATCCGAAACCCTCCCCGAACCCTTACCCTAAGCCGTACCCTAAGCCTAACCCTAAGCCTAACCCTAACCCTAGGCTACCCTTGACTGCTTCTGCCTCCAATAGATTTCCTAAGCACTAGTGTTTTAAGGAACAGCTTAAATAGAGAATCCTAATGTGATTTCTTTATAATGGGTGTGTTCCTTATCTTATCCTAGTGTCTAAATTCTTCTCCATGGCTGCACCCCCAAATAATATTACCTTACGTGCTAAGGGGTATCTAGACAGTGGGATAGGTTTAATAACTACCCTAACCCTAACGCGTAGCCTAACCCTAACCCCTACCCTAACCCTAACACGTACCCTAATCCTAACCCGTACCCTAAACCGAGCCCTAACCCTAACACTAACCCTAACCCTAACCCATACCCTACGCCGTACCCGAACCCCTCCCCGAACCCATTCCCCAAGCCGTACCCTAAACCTAACCCTAAGCCTAACCCTAACCCTAGGCTACCCTTAACTGCTTCTGCCTCCAATAGATTTCCTAAGCACTAGTGTTTTAAGGAACAGCTTAAAAAGAGAATCCTAAAGTGATTTCTTTATAATGGGTGTGTTCCTTATCTTATCCTAGTGTCTAAACTCTTCTCCATGGCTGGACTCCCAAATAATATTCCTTTACGTGCTAAGGGGTATCTAGAGAGTGGGATACGTTTAATAACTACCCTAACCCTAACGCGTACCCTAACCCTAACCCCTACCCTAACCCTAACACGTACCCTAATCCTAACCCGTACCCTAAACCGAGCCCTAACCCTAACACTAACCCTAACCCTAACCCTAAACCATACCCTACACCGTACCCGAACCCCTCCCCAAACCCATACCCCAAGCCGTACCCTAAGACTAACCCTAAGCCTAACCCTAACCCTAGGCTACCCTTGACTGCTTCTGCCTCCAATAGATTTCCTAAGCACTAGTGTTTTAAGGAACAGCTTAAAAAGAGAATCCTAATGTGATTTCTTTATAATGGGTGTGTTCCTTATCTTATCCTAGTGTCTAAACTCTTCTCCAAGGCTGCACCCCCAAATAATATTGCCTTACGTGCTAAGGGGTATGTAGAGAGTGGGATAGGTTTAATAACTACCCTAACCCTAATGCGTACTCTAACCCTAACCCCTACCCTAACACTAACACGTACCCTAATCCTAACCCGTACCCTAAACCGAGCCCTAACCCTAACACTAACACTAACCCTAACCCTAACCCATACCCTACGCCGTACCCGAACCCCTCCCCAAACCCGTACCCTAAGCCGTACCCTAAGCCTAACCCTAAGCCTAACCCTAACCCTAGGCTACCCTTGACTGCTTCTGCCTCCAATAGATTTCCTAAGCACTAGTGTTTTAAGGAACAGCTTAAAAAGAGAATCCTAATGTGATTTCTTTATAATGGGTGTGTTCCTTATCTTATCCTAGTGTCTAAACTCTTCTCCATGGCTGGACCCTCAAATAATATTCCTTTACATGCTAAGGGGTATCTAGAGAGTGGGATAGGTTTAATAACTACCCTAACCCTAACGCGTACCCTAACCCTAACCCCTACCCTAACCCTAACACGTACCCTAATCCTAACCCGTACCCTAAACCGAGCCCTAACCCTAACACTAACCCTAACCCTAACCCTAACCCATACCCTACGCCGTACCCGCACCCCTCCCTGAACCCGTACCCTAAGCTGTACCCTAAGCCTAACCCTAAGCCTAACCCTAACCCTAGGCTACCCTTGACTGCTTCTGCCTCCAATAGATTTCCTAAGCACTAGTGTTTTAAGGAACAGCTTAAAAAGAGAATCCTAATGTGATTTCTTTATAATGGGTGTGTTCCTTATCTTATCCTAGTGTCTAAACTCTTCTCCATGGCTGCACCCCCAAATAATATTCCCTTACGTGCTAAGGGGTATCTAGAGAGTGGGATAGGTTTAATAACTACCCTAACCCTAACGCGTACCCTAACCCTAACGCCTACCCTAACCCTAACACGTACCCTAATCCTAACCCGTACCCTAAACCGAGCCCTAACCCTAACACTAACCCTAACCCTAACCCTAACCCATACCCTACGCCGTACCCGCACCCCTCCCCGAACCCGTACCCTAAGCCATACCCTAAACCTAACCCTAAGCCTAACCCTAACCCTAGGCTACCCTTGACTGCTTCTGCCTCCAATTGATTTCCTAAGCAGTAGTGTTTTAAGGAACAGCTTAAAAAGAGAATCCTAATGTGATTTCTTTATAATGGGTGTGTTCCTTATCTTATCCTAGTGTCTAAACTCTTCTCCATGGCTGGACCCCCAAATAATATTCCTTTACGTGCTAAGGGGGAGCTAGAGAGTGGGATAGGTTTACTAACTACCCTAGCCCTAACGCGTAACCTAACCCTAACCCCTACCCTAACCCTAACACGTACCCTAATCCTAACCCGTACCCTAAACCGAGGCCTAACCCTAACACTAACCCTAACCCTAACCCTAACCCATACCCTACGCCGTACCCGAACCCCTCCCCAAACCCATACCCCAAGCCGTACCCTAAGACTAACCCTAAGCCTAACCCTAACCCTAGGCTACCCTTGACTGCTTCTGCCTCCAATAGATTTCCTAAGCACTAGTGTTTTAAGGAACAGCTTAAAAAGAGAATCCTAATGTGATTTCTTTATAATGGGTGTGTTCCTTATCTTATCCTAGTGTCTAAACTCTTCTCCATGGCTGCACCCCCAAATAATATTCCCTTACGTGCTAAGGGGTATCTAGAGAGTGGGATAGGTTTAATAACTACCCTAACCCTAACGCGTACTCTAACCCTAACGCCTACCCTAACCCTAACACGTACCCTAATCCTAACCCGTACCCTAAACCGAGCCCTAACCCTAACACTAACCCTAACCCTAACCCTAACCCATACCCTACGCCGTACCCGCACCCCTCCCCGAACCCGTACCCTAAGCCATACCCTAAACCTAACCCTAAGCCTAACCCTAACCCTAGGCTACCCTTGACTGCTTCTGCCTCCAATTGATTTCCTAAGCAGTAGTGTTTTAAGGAACAGCTTAAAAAGAGAATCCTAATGTGATTTCTTTATAATGGGTGTGTTCCTTATCTTATCCTAGTGTCTAAACTCTTCTCCATGGCTGGACCCCCAAATAATATTCCTTTACGTGCTAAGGGGGAGCTAGAGAGTGGGATAGGTTTACTAACTACCCTAGCCCTAACGCGTAACCTAACCCTAACCCCTACCCTAACCCTAACACGTACCCTAATCCTAACCCGTACCCTAAACCGAGCCCTAACCCTAACACTAACCCTAACCCTAACCCTAACCCATACCCTACGCCGTACCCGAACCCCTCCCCAAACCCATACCCCAAGCCGTACCCTAAGACTAACCCTAAGCCTAACCCTAACCCTAGGCTACCCTTGACTGCTTCTGCCTCCAATAGATTTCCTAAGCACTAGTGTTTTAAGGAACAGCTTAAATAGAGAATCCTAATGTGATTTCTTTATAATGGGTGTGTTCCTTATCTTATCCTAGTGTCTAAATTCTTCTCCATGGCTGCACCCCCAAATAATATTCCCTTACGTGCTAAGGGGTATCTAGACAGTGGGATAGGTTTAATAACTACCCTAACCCTAACGCGTACCCTAACCCTAACCCCTACCCTAACCCTAACACGTACCCTAATCCTAACCCGTACCCTAAACCGAGCCCTAACCCTAACACTAACCCTAACCCTAACCCATACCCTACGCCGTACCCGAACCCCTCCCCGAACCCATTCCCCAAGCCGTACCCTAAACCTAACCCTAAGCCTAACCCTAACCCTAGGCTACCCTTGACTGCTTCTGCCTCCAATAGATTTCCTAAGCACTAGTGTTTTAAGGAACAGCTTAAAAAGAGAATCCTAAAGTGATTTCTTTATAATGGGTGTGTTCCTTATCTTATCCTAGTGTCTAAACTCTTCTCCATGGCTGGACCCCCAAATAATATTCCTTTACGTGCTAAGGGGTATCTAGAGAGTGGGATAGGTTTAATAACTACCCTAACCCTAACGCGTACCCTAACCCTAACCCCTACCCTAACCCTAACACGTACCCTAATCCTAACCCGTACCCTAAACCGAGCCCTAACCCTAACACTAACCCTAACCCTAACCCTAACCCATACCCTACGCCGTACCCGCACCCCTCCCCGAACCCGTACCCTAAGCCATACCCTAAACCTAACCCTAAGCCTAACCCTAACCCTAGGCTACCCTTGACTGCTTCTGCCTCCAATTGATTTCCTAAGCAGTAGTGTTTTAAGGAACAGCTTAAAAAGAGAATCCTAATGTGATTTCTTTATAATGGGTGTGTTCCTTATCTTATCCTAGTGTCTAAACTCTTCTCCATGGCTGGACCCCCAAATAATATTCCTTTACGTGCTAAGGGGGAGCTAGAGAGTGGGATACGTTTACTAACTACCCTAGCCCTAACGCGTAACCTAACCCTAACCCCTACCCTAACCCTAACACGTACCCTAATCCTAACCCGTACCCTAAACCGAGGCCTAACCCTAACACTAACCCTAACCCTAACCCTAACCCATACCCTACGCCGTACCCGAACCCCTCCCCAAACCCATACCCCAAGCCGTACCCTAAGACTAACCCTAAGCCTAACCCTAACCCTAGGCTACCCTTGACTGCTTCTGCCTCCAATAGATTTCCTAAGCACTAGTGTTTTAAGGAACAGCTTAAAAAGAGAATCCTAATGTGATTTCTTTATAATGGGTGTGTTCCTTATCTTATCCTAGTGTCTAAACTCTTCTCCATGGCTGCACCCCCAAATAATATTCCCTTACGTGATAAGGGGTATCTAGAGAGTGGGATAGGTTTAATAACTACCCTAACCCTAACGCGTACTCTAACCCTAACGCCTACCCTAACCCTAACACGTACCCTAATCCTAACCCGTACCCTAAACCGAGCCCTAACCCTAACACTAACCCTAACCCTAACCCTAACCCATACCCTACGCCGTACCCGCACCCCTCCCCGAACCCGTACCATAAGCCATACCCTAAACCTAACCCTAAGCCTAACCCTAACCCTAGGCTACCCTTGACTGCTTCTGCCTCCAATTGATTTCCTAAGCAGTAGTGTTTTAAGGAACAGCTTAAAAAGAGAATCCTAATGTGATTTCTTTATAATGGGTGTGTTCCTTATCTTATCCTAGTGTCTAAACTCTTCTCCATGGCTGGACCCCCAAATAATATTCCTTTACGTGCTAAGGGGGAGCTAGAGAGTGGGATACGTTTACTAACTACCCTAGCCCTAACGCGTAACCTAACCCTAACCCCTACCCTAACCCTAACACGTACCCTAATCCTAACCCGTACCCTAAACCGAGGCCTAACCCTAACACTAACCCTAACCCTAACCCTAACCCATACCCTACGCCGTACCCGAACCCCTCCCCAAACCCATACCCCAAGCCGTACCCTAAGACTAACCCTAAGCCTAACCCTAACCCTAGGCTACCCTTGACTGCTTCTGCCTCCAATAGATTTCCTAAGCACTAGTGTTTTAAGGAACAGCTTAAAAAGAGAATCCTAATGTGATTTCTTTATAATGGGTGTGTTCCTTATCTTATCCTAGTGTCTAAACTCTTCTCCATGGCTGCACCCCCAAATAATATTCCCTTACGTGCTAAGGGGTATCTAGAGAGTGGGATAGGTTTAATAACTACCCTAACCCTAACGCGTACTCTAACCCTAACGCCTACCCTAACCCTAACACGTACCCTAATCCTAACCCGTACCCTAAACCGAGCCCTAACCCTAACACTAACCCTAACCCTAACCCTAACCCATACCCTACGCCGTACCCGCACCCCTCCCCGAACCCGTACCCTAAGCCATACCCTAAACCTAACCCTAAGCCTAACCCTAACCCTAGGCTACCCTTGACTGCTTCTGCCTCCAATTGATTTCCTAAGCAGTAGTGTTTTAAGGAACAGCTTAAAAAGAGAATCCTAATGTGATTTCTTTATAATGGGTGTGTTCCTTATCTTATCCTAGTGTCTAAACTCTTCTCCATGGCTGGACCCCCAAATAATATTCCTTTACGTGCTAAGGGGGAGCTAGAGAGTGGGATAGGTTTACTAACTACCCTAGCCCTAACGCGTAACCTAACCCTAACCCCTACCCAAACCCTAACACGTACCCTAATCCTAACCCGTACCCTAAACCGAGCCCTAACCCTAACACTAACCCTAACCCTAACCCATACCCTACGCCGTACCCGAACCCCTCCCCAAACCCATACCCCAAGCCGTACCCTAAGACTAACCCTAAGCCTAACCCTAACCCTAGGCTACCCTTGACTGCTTCTGCCTCCAATAGATTTCCTAAGCACTAGTGTTTTAAGGAACAGCTTAAATAGAGAATCCTAATGTGATTTCTTTATAATGGGTGTGTTCCTTATCTTATCCTAGTGTCTAAATTCTTCTCCATGGCTGCACCCCCAAATAATATTCCCTTACGTGCTAAGGGGTATCTAGACAGTGGGATAGGTTTAATAACTACCCTAACCCTAACGCGTACCCTAACCCTAACCCCTACCCTAACCCTAACACGTACCCTAATCCTAACCCGTACCCTAAACCGAGCCCTAACCCTAACACTAACCCTAACCCTAACCCATACCCTACGCCGTACCCGAACCCCTCCCCGAACCCATTCCCCAAGCCGTACCCTAAACCTAACCCTAAGCCTAACCCTAACCCTAGGCTACCCTTGACTGCTTCTGCCTCCAATAGATTTCCTAAGCACTAGTGTTTTAAGGAACAGCTTAAAAAGAGAATCCTAAAGTGATTTCTTTATAATGGGTGTGTTCCTTATCTTATCCTAGTGTCTAAACTCTTCTCCATGGCTGGACCCCCAAATAATATTCCTTTACGTGCTAAGGGGTATCTAGAGAGTGGGATAGGTTTAATAACTACCCTAACCCTAACGCGTACCCTAACCCTAACCCCTACCCTAACCCTAACACGTACCCTAATCCTAACCCGTACCCTAAACCGAGCCCTAACCCTAACACTAACCCTAACCCTAACCCTAACCCATACCCTACGCCGTACCCGAACCCCTCCCCAAACCCGTACCCTAAGCCGTAACCTAAGCCTAACCCTAAGCCTAACCCTAACCCTAGGCTACCCTTGACTGCTTCTGCCTCCAATAGATTTCCTAAGCACTAGTGTTTTAAGGAACAGCTTAAAAAGAGAATCCTAATGTGATTTCTTTATAATGGGTGTGTTCCTTATCTTATCCTAGTGTCTAAATTCTTCTCCATGGCTGGACCCCCAAATAATATTCCTTTACGTGCTAAGGGGTATCTAGAGAGTGGGATAGGTTTACTAACTACCCTAACCCTAACGCGTACCCTAACCCTAACCCCTACCCTAAACCGAACACGTACCCTAATCCTAAGTGTACCCTAAACCGAGCCCTAACCCTAACACTAACCCTAACCCTAACCCTAACCCATACCCTACGCCATACCTGAAACCCTCCCCGAACCATTACCCTAAGCCGTACCCTAAGCCTAACCCTAAGCCTAACCCTAACCCTAGGCTACCCTTGACTGCTTCTGCCTCCAATAGATTTCCTAAGCACTAGTGTTTTAAGGAACAGCTTAAAAAGAGAATCCTAATGTGATTTCTTTATAATGGGTGTGTTCCTTATCTTATCCTAGTGTCTAAACTCTTCTCCATGGCTGGACCCTCAAATAATATTCCTTTACGTGCTAAGGGGTATCTAGAGAATGGGATAGGTTTAATAACTACCCTAACCCTAACGCGTACCCTAACCCTAACCCCTACCCTAACCCTAACACGTACCCTAATCCTAACCCGTACCCTAAACCGAGGCCTAACCCTAACACTAACCCTAACCCTAACCCTAACCCATACCCTACGCCGTACCCGAACCCCTCCCCAAACCCATACCCCAAGCCGTACCCTAAGACTAACCCTAAGCCTAAGCCTAACCCTAGGCTACCCTTGACTGCTTCTGCCTCCAATAGATTTCCTAAGCACTAGTGTTTTAAGGAACAGCTTAAAAAGAGAATCCTAATGTGATTTCTTTATAATGGGTGTGTTCCTTATCTTATCCTAGTGTCTAAACTCTTCTCCATGGCTGCACCCCCAAATAATATTCCCTTACGTGCTAAGGGGTATCTAGAGAGTGGGATAGGTTTAATAACTACCCTAACCCTAACGCGTACCCTAACCCTAACGCCTACCCTAACCCTAACACGTACCCTAATCCTAACCCGTACCCTAAACCAAGCCCTAACCCTAACACTAACCCTAACCCTAACCCTAACCCATACCCTAGGCCGTATCCGAAACCCTCCCCGAACCCTTACCCTAAGCCGTACCCTAAGCCTAACCCTAAGCCTAACCCTAACCCTAGGCTACCCTTGACTGCTTCTGCCTCCAATAGATTTCCTAAGCACTAGTGTTTTAAGGAACAGCTGAAAAAGAGAATCCTAAAGTGATTTCTTTATAATGGGTGTGTTCCTTATCTTATCCTAGTGTCTAAACTCTTCTCCATGGCTGGACCCCCAAATAATATTCCTTTACGTGCTAAGGGGTATCTAGAGAGTGGGATAGGTTTAATAACTACCCTAACCCTAACGCGTACCCTAACCCTAACCCCTACCCTAACCCTGACACGTACCCTAATCCTAACCCGTACCCTAAACCGAGCCCTAACCCTAACACTAACCCTAACCCTAACCCTAACCCATACCCTACGCCGTACCCGAACCCCTCCCCAAACCCATACCCCAAGCCGTACCCTAAGACTAACCCTAAGCCTAAGCCTAACCCTAGGCTACCCTTGACTGCTTCTGCCTCCAATAGATTTCCTAAGCACTAGTGTTTTAAGGAACAGCTTAAAAAGAGAATCCTAATGTGATTTCTTTATAATGGGTGTGTTCCTTATCTTATCCTAGTGTCTAAACTCTTCTCCATGGCTGCACCCCCAAATAATATTCCCTTACGTGCTAAGGGGTATCTAGAGAGTGGGATAGGTTTAATAACTACCCTAACCCTAACGTGTACCCTAACCCTAACGCCTACCCTAACCCTAACACGTACCCTAATCCTAACCCGTACCCTAAACCAAGCCCTAACCCTAACACTAACCCTAACCCTAACCCTAACCCATACCCTAGGCCGTATCCGAAACCCTCCCCGAACCCTTACCCTAAGCCGTACCCTAAGCCTAACCCTAAGCCTAACCCTAACCCTAGGCTACCCTTGACTGCTTCTGCCTCCAATAGATTTCCTAAGCACTAGTGTTTTAAGGAACAGCTGAAAAAGAGAATCCTAAAGTGATTTCTTTATAATGGGTGTGTTCCTTATCTTATCCTAGTGTCTAAACTCTTCTCCATGGCTGGACCCCCAAATAATATTCCTTTACGTGCTAAGGGGTATCTAGAGAGTGGGATAGGTTTAATAACTACCCTAACCCTAACGCGTACCCTAACCCTAACCCCTACCCTAACCCTGACACGTACCCTAATCCTAACCCGTACCCTAAACCGAGCCCTAACCCTAACACTAACCCTAACCCTAACCCTAACCCATACCCTACGCCGTACCCGAACCCCTCCCCGAACCCGTACCCTAAGCCGTACCCTAACCCTAACCCTAAGCCTAACCCTAACCCTAGGCTACCCTTGACTGCTTCTGCCTCCAATAGATTTCCTAAGCACTAGTGTTTTAAGGAACAGCTTAAAAAGAGAATCCTAAAGTGATTTCTTTATAATGGGTGTGTTCCTTATCTTATCCTAGTGTCTAAAATCTTCTCCATGGCTGGACCCCCAAATAATATTCCTTTACGTGCTAATGGGTATCTAGAGAGTGGGATAGGTTTAATAACTACCCTAACCCTAACGCGTACCCTAACCCTAACCCCTACCCTAACCCTAACACGTACCCTAATCCTAACGCGTACCCTAAACCGAGCCCTAACCCTAACACTAACCCTAACCCTAACCCTAACCCATACCCTACGCCGTACCCACACCCCTCCCCGAACCCGTACCCTAAGCCGTACCCTAAGCCTAACCCTAAGCCTAACCCTAACCCTAGGCTACCCTTGACTGCTTCTGCCTCCAATAGATTTCCTAAGCACTACTGTTTTAAGGAACAGCTTAAAAAGAGAATCCTAATGTGATTTCTTTATAATGGGTGTGTTCCTTATCTTATCCTAGTGTCTAAACTCTTCTCCATGGCTGCACCCCCAAATAATATTGCCTTACGTGCTAAGGGGTATCTAGAGAGTGGGATAGGTTTAATAACTACCCTAACCCTAATGCGTACTCTAACCCTAACCCCTACCCTAACACTAACACGTACCCTAATCCTAACCCGTACCCTAAACCGAGCCCTAACCCTAAGACTAACACTAACCCTAACCCTAACCCATACCCTACGCCGTACCCGAACCCCTCCCCAAACCCGTACCCTAAGCCGTACCCTAAGCCTAACCCTAAGCCTAACACTAACCCTAGGCTACCCTTGACTGCTTCTGCCTCCAATAGATTTCCTAAGCACTAGTGTTTTAAGCAACAGCTTAAAAAGAGAATCCTAATGTGATTTCTTTATAATGGGTGTGTTCCTTATCTTATCCTAGTGTCTAAATTCTTCTCCATGGCTGGACCCCCAAATAATATTCCTTTACGTGCTAAGGGGTATCTAGAGAGTGGGTTAGGTTTACTAACTACCCTAACCCTAACGCGTACCCTAACCCTAACCCCTACCCTAATCCGAACACGTACCCTAATCCTAACCGTACCCTAAACCGAGCCCTAACCCTAACACTAACCCTAACCCTAACCCTAACCCATACCCTACGCCGTACCCGAAACCCTCCCCGAACCCTTACCCTAAGCCGTACCCTAACCCTAACCCTAAGCCTAACCCTAACCCTAGGCTACCCTTGACTGCTTCTGCCTCCAATAGATTTCCTAAGCACTAGTGTTTTAAGGAACAGCTTAAAAAGAGAATCCTAATGTGATTTCTTTATAATGGGTGTGTTCCTTATCTTATCCTAGTGTCTAAACTCTTCTCCATGGCTGGACCCTCAAATAATATTCCTTTACGTGCTAAGGGGTATCTAGAGAGTGGGATAGGTTTAATAACTACCCTAACCCTAACGCGTACCCTAACCCTAACACCTACCCTAACCCTAACACGTACCCTAATCCTAACCGGTACCCTAAACCGAGCCCTAACCCTAACACTAACCCTAACCCTAACCCTAACCCATACCCTACGCCATACCCGCACCCCTCCCCGAACCCGTACCCTAAGCCGTACCCTATGCCTAACCCTAAGCCTAACCCTAACCCTAGGCTACCCTTGACTGCTTCTGCCTCCAATAGATTTCCTAAGCACTAGTGTTTTAAGGAACAGCTTAAAAACAGAATCCTTATGTGATTTCTTTATAATGGGTGTGTTCCTTATTTTATCCTCGTGTCTAAACTCTTCTCCATGGCTGCACCCCCAAATAATATCCCCTTAAGTGCTAAGGGGTATCTAGAGAGTGGGATAGGTTTAATAACTACCCTAACCCTAACGCGTACCCTAACCCTAACCCCTACCCTAACCCTAACACGTACCCTAATCCTAACCCGTACCCTAAACCGAGCCCTAACCCTAACACTAACCCTAACCCTAACCCATACCCTACGCCGTATCCGAAACCCTCCCCGAACCCGTACCCTAAGCCGTACCCTAAGCCTAACCCTAAGCCTAACCCTAACCCTAGGCTACCCTTGACTGCTTCTGCCTCCAATAGATTTCCTAAGCACTAGTGTTTTAAGGAACAGCTTAAAAAGAGAATCCTAAAGTGATTTCTTTATAATGGGTGTGTTCCTTATCTTATCCTAGTGTCTAAACTCTTCTCCATGGCTGGACCCCCAAATAATATTCTTTTACGTGCTAAGGGGTATCTAGAGAGTGGGATAGGTTTAATAACTACCCTAACCCTAACGCGTACCCTAACCCTAACCCCTACCCTAACCCTAACACGTACCCTAATCCTAACCCGTACCCTAAACCGAGCCCTAACCCTAACACTAACCCTAACCCTAACCCTAACCCATACCCTACGCCGTATCCGAAACCCTCCCCGAAACCTTACCCTAAGCCGTACCCTAAGCCTAACCCTAAGCCTAACCCTAACCCTAGGCTACCCTTGACTGCTTCTGCCTCCAATAGATTTCCTAAGCACTAGTGTTTTAAGGAACAGCTGAAAAAGAGAATCCTAAAGTGATTTCTTTATAATGGGTGTGTTCCTTATCTTATCCTAGTGTCTAAACTCTTCTCCATGGCTGCACCCCCAAATAATATTCCTTTACGTGCTAAGGGGTATCTAGAGAGCGGGATAGGTTTAATAACTACCCTAACCCTAACGCGTACCCTAACCCTAACCCCTACCCTAAACCTAACACGTACCCTAATCCTAACCCGTACCCTAAACCGAGCCCTAACCCTAACACTAACCCTAACCCTAAACCTAACCCATACCCTACGCCGTACCCGAACCCCTCCCCGAACCCGTACCCTAAGCAGTACTCTAACCCTAACCCTAAGCCTAACCCTAACCCTACGCTACCCTTGACTGCTTCTGCCTCCAATAGATTTCCTAAGCACTAGTGTTTTAAGGAACAGCTGAAAAAGAGAATCCTAATGTGATTTCTTTATAATGGGTGTGTTCCTTATCTTATCCTAGTGTCTAAACTCTTCTCCATGGCTGCACCCCCAAATAATATTCCCTTACGTGCTAAGGGGTATCTAGAGAATGGGATAGGTTTAATAACTACCCTAACCCTAACGCGTACCCTAACCCTAACCCCTACCCTAACCCTAACACGTACCCTAATCCTAACCCGTACCCTAAACCGAGCCCTAACCCTAACACTAACCCTAACCCTAACCCTAACCCATACCCTACGCTGTACCCGCACCCCTCCCTGAACCCGTACCCTAAGCCATACCCTAAACCTAACCCTAAGCCTAACCCTAACCCTAGGCTACCCTTGACTGCTTCTGCCTCCAATTGATTTCCTAAGCAGTAGTGTTTTAAGGAACAGCTTAAAAAGAGAATCCTAATGTGATTTCTTTATAATGGGTGTGTTCCTTATCTTATCCTAGTGTCTAAACTCTTCTCCATGGCTGGACCCCCAAATAATATTCCTTTACGTGCTAAGGGGGAGCTAGAGAGTGGGATAGGTTTACTAACTACCCTAGCCCTAACGCGTAACCTAACCCTAACCCCTACCCTAACCCTAACACGTACCCTAATCCTAACCCGTACCCTAAACCGAGCCCTAACCCTAACACTAACCCTAACCCTAACCCTAACCCATACCCTACGCCGTACCCGAACCCCTCCCCGAACCCATACCCCAAGCCGTACCCTAACCCTAACCCTAAGCCTAACCCTAACCCTAGGCTACCCTTGACTGCTTCTGCCTCCAATAGATTTCCTAAGCACTAGTGTTTTAAGGAATAGCTTAAAAAGAGAATCCTAAAGTGATTTCTTTATAATGGGTGTGTTCCTTATCTTATCCTAGTGTCTAAACTCTTCTCCATGGCTGGACCCTCAAATAATATTCCTTTACGTGCTAAGGGGTATCTAGAGAATGGGATAGGTTTAATAACTACCCTAACCCTAACGCGTACCCTAACCCTAACCCCTACCCTAACCCTAACACGTACCCTAATCCTAACCCGTACCCTAAACCGAGGCCTAACCCTAACACTAACCCTAACCCTAACCCTAACCCATACCCTACGCCGTACCCGAACCCCTCCCCAAACCCATACCCCAAGCCGTACCCTAAGACTAACCCTAAGCCTAAGCCTAACCCTAGGCTACCCTTGACTGCTTCTGCCTCCAATAGATTTCCTAAGCACTAGTGTTTTAAGGAACAGCTTAAAAAGAGAATCCTAATGTGATTTCTTTATAATGGGTGTGTTCCTTATCTTATCCTAGTGTCTAAACTCTTCTCCATGGCTGCACCCCCAAATAATATTCCCTTACGTGCTAAGGGGTATCTAGAGAGTGGGATAGGTTTAATAACTACCCTAACCCTAACGCGTACCCTAACCCTAACGCCTACCCTAACCCTAACACGTACCCTAATCCTAACCCGTACCCTAAACCGAGCCCTAACCCTAACACTAACCCTAACCCTAACCCTAACCCATACCCTAGGCCGTATCCGAAACCCTCCCCGAACCCTTACCCTAAGCCGTACCCTAAGCCTAACCCTAAGCCTAACCCTAACCCTAGGCTACCCTTGACTGCTTCTGCCTCCAATAGATTTCCTAAGCACTAGTGTTTTAAGGAACAGCTGAAAAAGAGAATCCTAAAGTGATTTCTTTATAATGGGTGTGTTCCTTATCTTATCCTAGTGTCTAAACTCTTCTCCATGGCTGGACCCCCAAATAATATTCCTTTACGTGCTAAGGGGTATCTAGAGAGTGGGATAGGTTTAATAACTACCCTAACCCTAACGCGTACCCTAACCCTAACCCCTACCCTAACCCTGACACGTACCCTAATCCTAACCCGTACCCTAAACCGAGCCCTAACCCTAACACTAACCCTAACCCTAACCCTAACCCATACCCTACGCCGTACCCGAACCCCTCCCCGAACCCGTACCCTAAGCTGTACCCTAACCCTAACCCTAAGCCTAACCCTAACCCTAGGCTACCCTTGACTGCTTCTGCCTCCAATAGATTTCCTAAGCACTAGTGTTTTAAGGAACAGCTGAAAAAGAGAATCCTAAAGTGATTTCTTTATAATGGGTGTGTTCCTTATCTTATCCTAGTGTCTAAAATCTTCTCCATGGCTGGACCCCCAAATAATATTCCTTTACGTGCTAATGGGTATCTAGAGAGTGGGATAGGTTTAATAACTACCCTAACCCTAACGCGTACCCTAACCCTAACCCCTACCCTAACCCTAACACGTACCCTAATCCTAACGCGTACCCTAAACCGAGCCCTAACCCTAACACTAACCCTAACCCTAACCCTAACCCATACCCTACGCCGTACCCACACCCCTCCCCGAACCCGTACCCTAAGCCGTACCCTAAGCCTAACCCTAAGCCTAACCCTAACCCTAGGCTACCCTTGACTGCTTCTGCCTCCAATAGATTTCCTAAGCACTACTGTTTTAAGGAACAGCTTAAAAAGAGAATCCTAATGTGATTTCTTTATAAGGGGTGTGTTCCTTATCTTATCCTAGTGTCTAAACTCTTCTCCATGGCTGCACCCCCAAATAATATTGCCTTACGTGCTAAGGGGTATCTAGAGAGTGGGATAGGTTTAATAACTACCCTAACCCTAATGCGTACTCTAACCCTAACCCCTACCCTAACACTAACACGTACCCTAATCCTAACCCGTACCCTAAACCGAGCCCTAACCCTAACACTAACACTAACCCTAACCCTAACCCATACCCTACGCCGTACCCGAACCCCTCCCCAAACCCGTACCCTAAGCCGTACCCTAAGCCTAACCCTAAGCCTAACACTAACCCTAGGCTACCCTTGACTGCTTCTGCCTCCAATAGATTTCCTAAGCACTAGTGTTTTAAGCAACAGCTTAAAAAGAGAATCCTAATGTGATTTCTTTATAATGGGTGTGTTCCTTATCTTATCCTAGTGTCTAAATTCTTCTCCATGGCTGGACCCCCAAATAATATTCCTTTACGTGCTAAGGGGTATCTAGAGAGTGGGTTAGGTTTACTAACTACCCTAACCCTAACGCGTACCCTAACCCTAACCCCTACCCTAATCCGAACACGTACCCTAATCCTAACCGTACCCTAAACCGAGCCCTAACCCTAACACTAACCCTAACCCTAACCCTAACCCATACCCTACGCCGTACCCGAAACCCTCCCCGAACCCTTACCCTAAGCCGTACCCTAACCCTAACCCTAAGCCTAACCCTAACCCTAGGCTACCCTTGACTGCTTCTGCCTCCAATAGATTTCCTAAGCACTAGTGTTTTAAGGAACAGCTTAAAAAGAGAATCCTAATGTGATTTCTTTATAATGGGTGTGTTCCTTATCTTATCCTAGTGTCTAAACTCTTCTCCATGGCTGGACCCTCAAATAATATTCCTTTACGTGCTAAGGGGTATCTAGAGAGTGGGATAGGTTTAATAACTACCCTAACCCTAACGCGTACCCTAACCCTAACCCCTACCCTAACCCTAACACGTACCCTAATCCTAACCGGTACCCTAAACCGAGCCCTAACCCTAACACTAACCCTAACCCTAACCCTAACCCATACCCTACGCCATACCCGCACCCCTCCCCGAACCCGTACCCTAAGCCGTACCCTATGCCTAACCCTAAGCCTAACCCTAACCCTAGGCTACCCTTGACTGCTTCTGCCTCCAATAGATTTCCTAAGCACTAGTGTTTTAAGGAACAGCTTAAAAACAGAATCCTTATGTGATTTCTTTATAATGGGTGTGTTCCTTATTTTATCCTCGTGTCTAAACTCTTCTCCATGGCTGCACCCCCAAATAATATCCCCTTAAGTGCTAAGGGGTATCTAGAGAGTGGGATAGGTTTAATAACTACCCTAACCCTAACGCGTACCCTAACCCTAACCCCTACCCTAACCCTAACACGTACCCTAATCCTAACCCGTACCCTAAACCGAGCCCTAACCCTAACACTAACCCTAACCCTAACCCATACCCTACGCCGTATCCGAAACCCTCCCCGAACCCGTACCCTAAGCCGTACCCTAAGCCTAACCCTAAGCCTAACCCTAACCCTAGGCTACCCTTGACTGCTTCTGCCTCCAATAGATTTCCTAAGCACTAGTGTTTTAAGGAACAGCTTAAAAAGAGAATCCTAAAGTGATTTCTTTATAATGGGTGTGTTCCTTATCTTATCCTAGTGTCTAAACTCTTCTCCATGGCTGGACCCCCAAATAATATTCTTTTACGTGCTAAGGGGTATCTAGAGAGTGGGATAGGTTTAATAACTACCCTAACCCTAACGCGTACCCTAACCCTAACCCCTACCCTAACCCTAACACGTACCCTAATCCTAACCCGTACCCTAAACCGAGCCCTAACCCTAACACTAACCCTAACCCTAACCCTAACCCATACCCTACGCCGTATCCGAAACCCTCCCCGAAACCTTACCCTAAGCCGTACCCTAAGCCTAACCCTAAGCCTAACCCTAACCCTAGGCTACCCTTGACTGCTTCTGCCTCCAATAGATTTCCTAAGCACTAGTGTTTTAAGGAACAGCTGAAAAAGAGAATCCTAAAGTGATTTCTTTATAATGGGTGTGTTCCTTATCTTATCCTAGTGTCTAAACTCTTCTCCATGGCTGCACCCCCAAATAATATTCCTTTACGTGCTAAGGGGTATCTAGAGAGCGGGATAGGTTTAATAACTACCCTAACCCTAACGCGTACCCTAACCCTAACCCCTACCCTAAACCTAACACGTACCCTAATCCTAACCCGTACCCTAAACCGAGCCCTAACCCTAACACTAACCCTAACCCTAAACCTAACCCATACCCTACGCCGTACCCGAACCCCTCCCCGAACCCGTACCCTAAGCAGTACTCTAACCCTAACCCTAAGCCTAACCCTAACCCTAGGCTACCCTTGACTGCTTCTGCCTCCAATAGATTTCCTAAGCACTAGTGTTTTAAGGAACAGCTGAAAAAGAGAATCCTAATGTGATTTCTTTATAATGGGTGTGTTCCTTATCTTATCCTAGTGTCTAAACTCTTCTCCATGGCTGCACCCCCAAATAATATTCCCTTACGTGCTAAGGGGTATCTAGAGAATGGGATAGGTTTAATAACTACCCTAACCCTAACGCGTACCCTAACCCTAACCCCTACCCTAACCCTAACACGTACCCTAATCCTAACCCGTACCCTAAACCGAGCCCTAACCCTAACACTAACCCTAACCCTAACCCTAACCCATACCCTACGCTGTACCCGCACCCCTCCCTGAACCCGTACCCTAAGCCATACCCTAAACCTAACCCTAAGCCTAACCCTAACCCTAGGCTACCCTTGACTGCTTCTGCCTCCAATTGATTTCCTAAGCAGTAGTGTTTTAAGGAACAGCTTAAAAAGAGAATCCTAATGTGATTTCTTTATAATGGGTGTGTTCCTTATCTTATCCTAGTGTCTAAACTCTTCTCCATGGCTGGACCCCCAAATAATATTCCTTTACGTGCTAAGGGGGAGCTAGAGAGTGGGATAGGTTTACTAACTACCCTAGCCCTAACGCGTAACCTAACCCTAACCCCTACCCTAACCCTAACACGTACCCTAATCCTAACCCGTACCCTAAACCGAGCCCTAACCCTAACACTAACCCTAACCCTAACCCTAACCCATACCCTACGCCGTACCCGAACCCCTCCCCGAACCCATACCCCAAGCCGTACCCTAACCCTAACCCTAAGCCTAACCCTAACCCTAGGCTACCCTTGACTGCTTCTGCCTCCAATAGATTTCCTAAGCACTAGTGTTTTAAGGAATAGCTTAAAAAGAGAATCCTAAAGTGATTTCTTTATAATGGGTGTGTTCCTTATCTTATCCTAGTGTCTAAACTCTTCTCCATGGCTGGACCCCCAAATAATATTCCTTTACGTGCTAAGGGGTATCTAGAGAGTGGGATAGGTTTAATAACTACCCTAACCCTAACGCGTACCCTAACCCTAACCCCTACCCTAACCCTAACACGTACCCTAATCCTAACCCGTACCCTAAACCGAGCCCTAACACTAACACTAACCCTAACCCTAACCCTAACCCATACCCTACGCCGTATCCGAAACCCTCCCCGAACCCTTACCCTAAGCCGTACCCTAAGCCTAACCCTAAGCCTAACCCTAACCCTAGGCTACCCTTGACTGCTTCTGCCTCCAATAGATTTCCTAAGCACTAGTGTTTTAAGGAACAGCTTAAAAAGAGAATCCTAATGTGATTTCTTTATAATGGGTGTGTTCCTTATCTTATCCTAGTGTCTAAACTCTTCTCCATGGCTGGACCCTCAAATAATATTCCTTTACGTGCTAAGGGGTATCTAGAGAGTGGGATAGGTTTAATAACTACCCTAACCCTAACGCGTAACCTAACCCTAACCCCTACCCTAACCCTAACACGTACCCTAATCCTAACCCGTACCCTAAACTGAGCCCGAACCCTAACACTAACCCTAACCCTAACCCATACCCTACGCCGTACCCGCACCCCTCCCCGAACCCGTACCCTAAGCCGTACCCTAAGCCTAACCCTAAGCCTAACCCTAACCCTAGGCTACCCTTGACTGCTTCTGCCTCCAATAGATTTCCTAAGCACTAGTGTTTTAAGGAACAGCTTAAAAAGAGAATCCTAATGTGATTTCTTTATAATGGGTGTGTTCCTTATCTTATCCTAGTGTCTAAACTCTTCTCCATGGCTGGACCCCCAAATAATATTCCTTTACGTGCTAAGGGGGAGCTAGAGAGTGGGATAGGTTGACTAACTACCCTAGCCCTAACGCGTAACCTAACCCTAACCCTTACCCTAACCGTAACACGTACCCTAATCCTAACCCGTACCCTAAACCGAGCCCTAACCCTAACACTAACCCTAACCCTAACCCTAACCCATACCCTACGCCGTATCCGAAACCCTCCCCGAACCCATACCCCAAGCCGTACCCTAAACCTAACCCTAAGCCTAACCCTAACCCTAGGCTACCCTTGACTGCTTCTGCCTCCAATAGATTTCCTAAGCACTAGAGTTTTAAGGAACAGCTTAAAAAGAGAATCCTAAAGTGATTTCTTTATAATGGGTGTGTTCCTTATCTTATCCTAGTGTCTAAACTCTTCTCCATGGCTGGACCCCCAAATAATATTCCTTTACGTGCTAAGGGGTATCTAGAGAGTGGGATAGGTTTAATAACTACCCTAACCCTAACGCCTACCCTAACCCTAACACCTACGCAAACCCTAACACGTACCCTAATTCTAACCCATACCCTAAACCGAGCCCTAACCCTAACACTAACCCTAACCCTAACCCTAACCCATACCCTACGCCGTACCCGAAACCCTCCCCGAACCCGTACCCTAAGCCGTACCCTAAGCCTAACCCTAAGCCTAACCCTAACCCTAGGCTACCCTTGACTGCTTCTGCCTCCAATAGATTTCCTAAGCACTAATGTTTTAAGGAACAGCTGAAAAAGAGAATCCTAATGTGATTTCTTTATAATGGGTGTGTTCCTTATCTTATTCTAGTGTCTAAACTCTTCTCCATGGTTGGACCCCCAAATAATATTCCTTTACGTGCTAAGGGGTATCTAGAGAGTGGGATAGGTTTAATAACTACCCTAACCCTAACGCGTACCCTAACCCTAACCCCTACCCTAACCCTAACACGTACCCTAATCCTAACCCGTACCCTAAACCGAGCCCTAACACTAACCCTAACCCTAACCCTAACCCATACCCTACGCCGTACCCGCACCCCTCCCCGAACCCGTACCCTAAGCCGTACCCTAAGCCTAACCCTAAGCCTAACCCTAACCCTAGGCTACCCTTGACTGCTTCTGCCTCCAATAGATTTCCTAAGCACTACTGTTTTAAGGAACAGCTTAAAAAGAGAATTCTAATGTGATTTCTTTATAATGGGTGTGTTCCTTATCTTATCCTAGTGTCTAAACTCTTCTCCATGGCTGCACCCCCAAATAATATTGCCTTACGTGCTAAGGGGTATGTAGAGAGTGAGATAGGTTTAATAACTACCCTAACCCTAATGCGTACTCTAAACCTAACCCCTACCCTAACACTAACACGTACCCTAATCCTAACCCGTACCCTAAACCGAGCCCTAACCCTAACACTAACACTAACCCTAACCCTAACCCATACCCTACGCCGTACCCGAACCCCTCCCCAAACCCGTACCCTAAGCCGTACCCTAAGCCTAACCCTAAGCCTAACCCTAACCCTAGGCTACCCTTGACTGCTTCTGCCTCCAATAGATTTCCTAAGCACTAGTGTTTTAAGGAACAGCTTAAAAAGAGAATCCTAATGTGATTTCTTTATAATGGGTGTGTTCCTTATCTTATCCTAGTGTCTAAACTCTTCTCCATGGCTGGACCCTCAAATAATATTCCTTTACGTGCTAAGGGGTATCTAGAGAGTGGGATAGGTTTAATAACTACCCTAACCCTAACACGTACCCTAACCCTAACCCCTACCCTAACCCTAACATGTACCCTAATCCTAACCCGTACCCTAAACCGAGCCCTAACCCTAACACTAACCCTAACCCTAACCCTAACCCATACCCTACGCCGTACCCGCACCCCTCCCTGAACCCGTACCCTAAGCTGTACCCTAAGCCTAACCCTAAGCCTAACCCTAACCCTAGGCTACCCTTGACTGCTTCTGCCTCCAATAGATTTCCTAAGCACTAGTGTTTTAAGGAACAGCTTAAAAAGAGAATCCTAATGTGATTTCTTTATAATGGGTGTGTTCCTTATCTTATCCTAGTGTCTAAACTCTTCTCCATGGCTGCACCCCCAAATAATATTCCCTTACGTGCTAAGGGGTATCTAGAGAGTGGGATAGGTTTAATAACTACCCTAACCCTAACGCGTACCCTAACCCTAACGCCTACCCTAACCCTAACACGTACCCTAATCCTAACCCGTACCCTAAACCGAGCCCTAACCCTAACACTAACCCTAACCCTAACCCTAACCCATACCCTACGCCGTACCCGCACCCCTCCCCGAACCCGTACCCTAAGCCATACCCTAAACCTAACCCTAAGCCTAACCCTAACCCTAGGCTACCCTTGACTGCTTCTGCCTCCAATAGATTTCCTAAGCACTAGTGTTTTAAGGAACAGCTGAAAAAGAGAATCCTAATGTGATTTCTTTATAATGGGTGTGTTCCTTATCTTATCCTAGTGTCTAAACTCTTCTCCATGGCTGGACCCCCAAATAATATTCCTTTACGTGCTAAGGGGGAGCTAGAGAGTGGGATAGGTTTACTAACTACCCTAGCCCTAACGCGTAACTTAACCCTAACCCCTACCCTAACCCTAACACGTACCCTAATCCTAACCCGTACCCTAAACCGAGGCCTAACCCTAACACTAACCCTAACCCTAACCCTAACCCATACCCTACGCCGTACCCGAACCCCTCCCCAAACCCATACCCCAAGCCGTACCCTAAGACTAACCCTAAGCCTAACCCTAACCCTAGGCTACCCTTGACTGCTTCTGCCTCCAATAGATTTCCTAAGCACTAGTGTTTTAAGGAACAGCTTAAAAAGAGAATCCTAATGTGATTTCTTTATAATGGGTGTGTTCCTTATCTTATCCTAGTGTCTAAACTCTTCTCCATGGCTGCACCCCCAAATAATATTCCCTTACGTGCTAAGGGGTATCTAGAGAGTGGGATAGGTTTAATAACTACCCTAACCCTAACGCGTACTCTAACCCTAACGCCTACCCTAACCCTAACACGTACCCTAATCCTAACCCGTAACCTAAACCGAGCCCTAACCCTAACACTAACCCTAACCCTAACCCTAACCCATACCCTACGCCGTACCCGCACCCCTCCCCGAACCCGTACCCTAAGCCATACCCTAAACCTAACCCTAAGCCTAACCCTAACCCTAGGCTACCCTTGACTGCTTCTGCCTCCAATTGATTTCCTAAGCAGTAGTGTTTTAAGGAATAGCTTAAAAAGAGAATCCTAATGTGATTTCTTTATAATGGGTGTGTTCCTTATCTTATCCTAGTGTCTAAACTCTTCTCCATGGCTGGACCCCCAAATAATATTCCTTTACGTGCTAAGGGGGAGCTAGAGAGTGGGATAGGTTTACTAACTACCCTAGCCCTAACGCGTAACCTAACCCTAACCCCTACCCTAACCCTAACACGTACCCTAATCCTAACCCGTACCCTAAACCGAGCCCTAACCCTAACACTAACCCTAACCCTAACCCTAACCCATACCCTACGCCGTACCCGAACCCCTCCCCAAACCCATACCCCAAGCCGTACCCTAAGACTAACCCTAAGCCTAACCCTAACCCTAGGCTACCCTTGACTGCTTCTGCCTCCAATAGAT
The DNA here is from genome assembly GCF_965194805.1 of Balaenoptera borealis. Taxonomy (NCBI): domain Eukaryota; kingdom Metazoa; phylum Chordata; class Mammalia; order Artiodactyla; family Balaenopteridae; genus Balaenoptera; species Balaenoptera borealis. Next base: position 44,630 of record NW_028123018.1, on the reverse strand, counting down.
TTCCTAAGCACTAGTGTTTTAAGGAACAGCTTAAATAGAGAATCCTAATGTGATTTCTTTATAATGGGTGTGTTCCTTATCTTATCCTAGTGTCTAAATTCTTCTCCATGGCTGCACCCCCAAATAATATTCCCTTACGTGCTAAGGGGTATCTAGACAGTGGGATAGGTTTAATAACTACCCTAACCCTAACGCGTACCCTAACCCTAACCCCTACCCTAACCCTAACACGTACCCTAATCCTAACCCGTACCCTAAACCGAGCCCTAACCCTAACACTAACCCTAACCCTAACCCATACCCTACGCCGTACCCGAACCCCTCCCCGAACCCATTCCCCAAGCCGTACCCAAAACCTAACCCTAAGCCTAACCCTAACCCTAACCCGTACCCTAAACCGAGGCCTAACCCTAACACTAACCCTAACCCTAACCCTAACCCATACCCTACGCCGTACCCGAACCCCTCCCCAAACCCATACCCCAAGCCGTACCCTAAGACTAACCCTAAGCCTAACCCTAACCCTAGGCTACCCTTGACTGCTTCTGCCTCCAATAGATTTCCTAAGCACTAGTGTTTTAAGGAACAGCTTAAAAAGAGAATCCTAATGTGATTTCTTTATAATGGGTGTGTTCCTTATCTTATCCTAGTGTCTAAACTCTTCTCCATGGCTGCACCCCCAAATAATATTCCCTTACGTGATAAGGGGTATCTAGAGAGTGGGATAGGTTTAATAACTACCCTAACCCTAACGCGTACTCTAACCCTAACGCCTACCCTAACCCTAACACGTACCCTAATCCTAACCCGTACCCTAAACCGAGCCCTAACCCTAACACTAACCCTAACCCTAACCCTAACCCATACCCTACGCCGTACCCGCACCCCTCCCCGAACCCGTACCATAAGCCATACCCTAAACCTAACCCTAAGCCTAACCCTAACCCTAGGCTACCCTTGACTGCTTCTGCCTCCAATTGATTTCCTAAGCAGTAGTGTTTTAAGGAACAGCTTAAAAAGAGAATCCTAATGTGATTTCTTTATAATGGGTGTGTTCCTTATCTTATCCTAGTGTCTAAACTCTTCTCCATGGCTGGACCCCCAAATAATATTCCTTTACGTGCTAAGGGGGAGCTAGAGAGTGGGATACGTTTACTAACTACCCTAGCCCTAACGCGTAACCTAACCCTAACCCCTACCCTAACCCTAACACGTACCCTAATCCTAACCCGTACCCTAAACCGAGGCCTAACCCTAACACTAACCCTAACCCTAACCCTAACCCATACCCTACGCCGTACCCGAACCCCTCCCCAAACCCATACCCCAAGCCGTACCCTAAGACTAACCCTAAGCCTAACCCTAACCCTAGGCTACCCTTGACTGCTTCTGCCTCCAATAGATTTCCTAAGCACTAGTGTTTTAAGGAACAGCTTAAAAAGAGAATCCTAATGTGATTTCTTTATAATGGGTGTGTTCCTTATCTTATCCTAGTGTCTAAACTCTTCTCCATGGCTGCACCCCCAAATAATATTCCCTTACGTGCTAAGGGGTATCTAGAGAGTGGGATAGGTTTAATAACTACCCTAACCCTAACGCGTACTCTAACCCTAACGCCTACCCTAACCCTAACACGTACCCTAATCCTAACCCGTACCCTAAACCGAGCCCTAACCCTAACACTAACCCTAACCCTAACCCTAACCCATACCCTACGCCGTACCCGCACCCCTCCCCGAACCCGTACCCTAAGCCATACCCTAAACCTAACCCTAAGCCTAACCCTAACCCTAGGCTACCCTTGACTGCTTCTGCCTCCAATTGATTTCCTAAGCAGTAGTGTTTTAAGGAACAGCTTAAAAAGAGAATCCTAATGTGATTTCTTTATAATGGGTGTGTTCCTTATCTTATCCTAGTGTCTAAACTCTTCTCCATGGCTGGACCCCCAAATAATATTCCTTTACGTGCTAAGGGGGAGCTAGAGAGTGGGATAGGTTTACTAACTACCCTAGCCCTAACGCGTAACCTAACCCTAACCCCTACCCAAACCCTAACACGTACCCTAATCCTAAACCGTACCCTAAACCGAGCCCTAACCCTAACACTAACCCTAACCCTAACCCATACCCTACGCCGTACCCGAACCCCTCCCCAAACCCATACCCCAAGCCGTACCCTAAGACTAACCCTAAGCCTAACCCTAACCCTAGGCTACCCTTGACTGCTTCTGCCTCCAATAGATTTCCTAAGCACTAGTGTTTTAAGGAACAGCTTAAATAGAGAATCCTAATGTGATTTCTTTATAATGGGTGTGTTCCTTATCTTATCCTAGTGTCTAAATTCTTCTCCATGGCTGCACCCCCAAATAATATTCCCTTACGTGCTAAGGGGTATCTAGACAGTGGGATAGGTTTAATAACTACCCTAACCCTAACGCGTACCCTAACCCTAACCCCTACCCTAACCCTAACACGTACCCTAATCCTAACCCGTACCCTAAACCGAGCCCTAACCCTAACACTAACCCTAACCCTAACCCATACCCTACGCCGTACCCGAACCCCTCCCCGAACCCATTCCCCAAGCCGTACCCTAAACCTAACCCTAAGCCTAACCCTAACCCTAGGCTACCCTTGACTGCTTCTGCCTCCAATAGATTTCCTAAGCACTAGTGTTTTAAGGAACAGCTTAAAAAGAGAATCCTAAAGTGATTTCTTTATAATGGGTGTGTTCCTTATCTTATCCTAGTGTCTAAACTCTTCTCCATGGCTGGACCCCCAAATAATATTCCTTTACGTGCTAAGGGGTATCTAGAGAGTGGGATAGGTTTAATAACTACCCTAACCCTAACGCGTACCCTAACCCTAACCCCTACCCTAACCCTAACACGTACCCTAATCCTAACCCGTACCCTAAACCGAGCCCTAACCCTAACACTAACCCTAACCCTAACCCTAACCCATACCCTACGCCGTACCCGAACCCCTCCCCAAACCCGTACCCTAAGCCGTAACCTAAGCCTAACCCTAAGCCTAACCCTAACCCTAGGCTACCCTTGACTGCTTCTGCCTCCAATAGATTTCCTAAGCACTAGTGTTTTAAGGAACAGCTTAAAAAGAGAATCCTAATGTGATTTCTTTATAATGGGTGTGTTCCTTATCTTATCCTAGTGTCTAAATTCTTCTCCATGGCTGGACCCCCAAATAATATTCCTTTACGTGCTAAGGGGTATCTAGAGAGTGGGATAGGTTTACTAACTACCCTAACCCTAACGCGTACCCTAACCCTAACCCCTACCCTAAACCGAACACGTACCCTAATCCTAAGTGTACCCTAAACCGAGCCCTAACCCTAACACTAACCCTAACCCTAACCCTAACCCATACCCTACGCCATACCTGAAACCCTCCCCGAACCATTACCCTAAGCCGTACCCTAAGCCTAACCCTAAGCCTAACCCTAACCCTAGGCTACCCTTGACTGCTTCTGCCTCCAATAGATTTCCTAAGCACTAGTGTTTTAAGGAACAGCTTAAAAAGAGAATCCTAATGTGATTTCTTTATAATGGGTGTGTTCCTTATCTTATCCTAGTGTCTAAACTCTTCTCCATGGCTGGACCCTCAAATAATATTCCTTTACGTGCTAAGGGGTATCTAGAGAATGGGATAGGTTTAATAACTACCCTAACCCTAACGCGTACCCTAACCCTAACCCCTACCCTAACCCTAACACGTACCCTAATCCTAACCCGTACCCTAAACCGAGGCCTAACCCTAACACTAACCCTAACCCTAACCCTAACCCATACCCTACGCCGTACCCGAACCCCTCCCCAAACCCATACCCCAAGCCGTACCCTAAGACTAACCCTAAGCCTAAGCCTAACCCTAGGCTACCCTTGACTGCTTCTGCCTCCAATAGATTTCCTAAGCACTAGTGTTTTAAGGAACAGCTTAAAAAGAGAATCCTAATGTGATTTCTTTATAATGGGTGTGTTCCTTATCTTATCCTAGTGTCTAAACTCTTCTCCATGGCTGCACCCCCAAATAATATTCCCTTACGTGCTAAGGGGTATCTAGAGAGTGGGATAGGTTTAATAACTACCCTAACCCTAACGCGTACCCTAACCCTAACGCCTACCCTAACCCTAACACGTACCCTAATCCTAACCCGTACCCTAAACCAAGCCCTAACCCTAACACTAACCCTAACCCTAACCCTAACCCATACCCTAGGCCGTATCCGAAACCCTCCCCGAACCCTTACCCTAAGCCGTACCCTAAGCCTAACCCTAAGCCTAACCCTAACCCTAGGCTACCCTTGACTGCTTCTGCCTCCAATAGATTTCCTAAGCACTAGTGTTTTAAGGAACAGCTGAAAAAGAGAATCCTAAAGTGATTTCTTTATAATGGGTGTGTTCCTTATCTTATCCTAGTGTCTAAACTCTTCTCCATGGCTGGACCCCCAAATAATATTCCTTTACGTGCTAAGGGGTATCTAGAGAGTGGGATAGGTTTAATAACTACCCTAACCCTAACGCGTACCCTAACCCTAACCCCTACCCTAACCCTGACACGTACCCTAATCCTAACCCGTACCCTAAACCGAGCCCTAACCCTAACACTAACCCTAACCCTAACCCTAACCCATACCCTACGCCGTACCCGAACCCCTCCCCAAACCCATACCCCAAGCCGTACCCTAAGACTAACCCTAAGCCTAAGCCTAACCCTAGGCTACCCTTGACTGCTTCTGCCTCCAATAGATTTCCTAAGCACTAGTGTTTTAAGGAACAGCTTAAAAAGAGAATCCTAATGTGATTTCTTTATAATGGGTGTGTTCCTTATCTTATCCTAGTGTCTAAACTCTTCTCCATGGCTGCACCCCCAAATAATATTCCCTTACGTGCTAAGGGGTATCTAGAGAGTGGGATAGGTTTAATAACTACCCTAACCCTAACGCGTACCCTAACCCTAACGCCTACCCTAACCCTAACACGTACCCTAATCCTAACCCGTACCCTAAACCAAGCCCTAACCCTAACACTAACCCTAACCCTAACCCTAACCCATACCCTAGGCCGTATCCGAAACCCTCCCCGAACCCTTACCCTAAGCCGTACCCTAAGCCTAACCCTAAGCCTAACCCTAACCCTAGGCTACCCTTGACTGCTTCTGCCTCCAATAGATTTCCTAAGCACTAGTGTTTTAAGGAACAGCTGAAAAAGAGAATCCTAAAGTGATTTCTTTATAATGGGTGTGTTCCTTATCTTATCCTAGTGTCTAAACTCTTCTCCATGGCTGGACCCCCAAATAATATTCCTTTACGTGCTAAGGGGTATCTAGAGAGTGGGATAGGTTTAATAACTACCCTAACCCTAACGCGTACCCTAACCCTAACCCCTACCCTAACCCTGACACGTACCCTAATCCTAACCCGTACCCTAAACCGAGCCCTAACCCTAACACTAACCCTAACCCTAACCCTAACCCATACCCTACGCCGTACCCGAACCCCTCCCCGAACCCGTACCCTAAGCCGTACCCTAACCCTAACCCTAAGCCTAACCCTAACCCTAGGCTACCCTTGACTGCTTCTGCCTCCAATAGATTTCCTAAGCACTAGTGTTTTAAGGAACAGCTTAAAAAGAGAATCCTAAAGTGATTTCTTTATAATGGGTGTGTTCCTTATCTTATCCTAGTGTCTAAAATCTTCTCCATGGCTGGACCCCCAAATAATATTCCTTTACGTGCTAATGGGTATCTAGAGAGTGGGATAGGTTTAATAACTACCCTAACCCTAACGCGTACCCTAACCCTAACCCCTACCCTAACCCTAACACGTACCCTAATCCTAACGCGTACCCTAAACCGAGCCCTAACCCTAACACTAACCCTAACCCTAACCCTAACCCATACCCTACGCCGTACCCACACCCCTCCCCGAACCCGTACCCTAAGCCGTACCCTAAGCCTAACCCTAAGCCTAACCCTAACCCTAGGCTACCCTTGACTGCTTCTGCCTCCAATAGATTTCCTAAGCACTACTGTTTTAAGGAACAGCTTAAAAAGAGAATCCTAATGTGATTTCTTTATAATGGGTGTGTTCCTTATCTTATCCTAGTGTCTAAACTCTTCTCCATGGCTGCACCCCCAAATAATATTGCCTTACGTGCTAAGGGGTATCTAGAGAGTGGGATAGGTTTAATAACTACCCTAACCCTAATGCGTACTCTAACCCTAACCCCTACCCTAACACTAACACGTACCCTAATCCTAACCCGTACCCTAAACCGAGCCCTAACCCTAAGACTAACACTAACCCTAACCCTAACCCATACCCTACGCCGTACCCGAACCCCTCCCCAAACCCGTACCCTAAGCCGTACCCTAAGCCTAACCCTAAGCCTAACACTAACCCTAGGCTACCCTTGACTGCTTCTGCCTCCAATAGATTTCCTAAGCACTAGTGTTTTAAGCAACAGCTTAAAAAGAGAATCCTAATGTGATTTCTTTATAATGGGTGTGTTCCTTATCTTATCCTAGTGTCTAAATTCTTCTCCATGGCTGGACCCCCAAATAATATTCCTTTACGTGCTAAGGGGTATCTAGAGAGTGGGTTAGGTTTACTAACTACCCTAACCCTAACGCGTACCCTAACCCTAACCCCTACCCTAATCCGAACACGTACCCTAATCCTAACCGTACCCTAAACCGAGCCCTAACCCTAACCCTAACCCTAACCCTAACCCTAACCCATACCCTACGCCGTACCCGAAACCCTCCCCGAACCCTTACCCTAAGCCGTACCCTAACCCTAACCCTAAGCCTAACCCTAACCCTAGGCTACCCTTGACTGCTTCTGCCTCCAATAGATTTCCTAAGCACTAGTGTTTTAAGGAACAGCTTAAAAAGAGAATCCTAATGTGATTTCTTTATAATGGGTGTGTTCCTTATCTTATCCTAGTGTCTAAACTCTTCTCCATGGCTGGACCCTCAAATAATATTCCTTTACGTGCTAAGGGGTATCTAGAGAGTGGGATAGGTTTAATAACTACCCTAACCCTAACGCGTACCCTAACCCTAACACCTACCCTAACCCTAACACGTACCCTAATCCTAACCGGTACCCTAAACCGAGCCCTAACCCTAACACTAACCCTAACCCTAACCCTAACCCATACCCTACGCCATACCCGCACCCCTCCCCGAACCCGTACCCTAAGCCGTACCCTATGCCTAACCCTAAGCCTAACCCTAACCCTAGGCTACCCTTGACTGCTTCTGCCTCCAATAGATTTCCTAAGCACTAGTGTTTTAAGGAACAGCTTAAAAACAGAATCCTTATGTGATTTCTTTATAATGGGTGTGTTCCTTATTTTATCCTCGTGTCTAAACTCTTCTCCATGGCTGCACCCCCAAATAATATCCCCTTAAGTGCTAAGGGGTATCTAGAGAGTGGGATAGGTTTAATAACTACCCTAACCCTAACGCGTACCCTAACCCTAACCCCTACCCTAACCCTAACACGTACCCTAATCCTAACCCGTACCCTAAACCGAGCCCTAACCCTAACACTAACCCTAACCCTAACCCATACCCTACGCCGTATCCGAAACCCTCCCCGAACCCGTACCCTAAGCCGTACCCTAAGCCTAACCCTAAGCCTAACCCTAACCCTAGGCTACCCTTGACTGCTTCTGCCTCCAATAGATTTCCTAAGCACTAGTGTTTTAAGGAACAGCTTAAAAAGAGAATCCTAAAGTGATTTCTTTATAATGGGTGTGTTCCTTATCTTATCCTAGTGTCTAAACTCTTCTCCATGGCTGGACCCCCAAATAATATTCTTTTACGTGCTAAGGGGTATCTAGAGAGTGGGATAGGTTTAATAACTACCCTAACCCTAACGCGTACCCTAACCCTAACCCCTACCCTAACCCTAACACGTACCCTAATCCTAACCCGTACCCTAAACCGAGCCCTAACCCTAACACTAACCCTAACCCTAACCCTAACCCATACCCTACGCCGTATCCGAAACCCTCCCCGAAACCTTACCCTAAGCCGTACCCTAAGCCTAACCCTAAGCCTAACCCTAACCCTAGGCTACCCTTGACTGCTTCTGCCTCCAATAGATTTCCTAAGCACTAGTGTTTTAAGGAACAGCTGAAAAAGAGAATCCTAAAGTGATTTCTTTATAATGGGTGTGTTCCTTATCTTATCCTAGTGTCTAAACTCTTCTCCATGGCTGCACCCCCAAATAATATTCCTTTACGTGCTAAGGGGTATCTAGAGAGCGGGATAGGTTTAATAACTACCCTAACCCTAACGCGTACCCTAACCCTAACCCCTACCCTAAACCTAACACGTACCCTAATCCTAACCCGTACCCTAAACCGAGCCCTAACCCTAACACTAACCCTAACCCTAAACCTAACCCATACCCTACGCCGTACCCGAACCCCTCCCCGAACCCGTACCCTAAGCAGTACTCTAACCCTAACCCTAAGCCTAACCCTAACCCTACGCTACCCTTGACTGCTTCTGCCTCCAATAGATTTCCTAAGCACTAGTGTTTTAAGGAACAGCTGAAAAAGAGAATCCTAATGTGATTTCTTTATAATGGGTGTGTTCCTTATCTTATCCTAGTGTCTAAACTCTTCTCCATGGCTGCACCCCCAAATAATATTCCCTTACGTGCTAAGGGGTATCTAGAGAATGGGATAGGTTTAATAACTACCCTAACCCTAACGCGTACCCTAACCCTAACCCCTACCCTAACCCTAACACGTACCCTAATCCTAACCCGTACCCTAAACCGAGCCCTAACCCTAACACTAACCCTAACCCTAACCCTAACCCATACCCTACGCTGTACCCGCACCCCTCCCTGAACCCGTACCCTAAGCCATACCCTAAACCTAACCCTAAGCCTAACCCTAACCCTAGGCTACCCTTGACTGCTTCTGCCTCCAATTGATTTCCTAAGCAGTAGTGTTTTAAGGAACAGCTTAAAAAGAGAATCCTAATGTGATTTCTTTATAATGGGTGTGTTCCTTATCTTATCCTAGTGTCTAAACTCTTCTCCATGGCTGGACCCCCAAATAATATTCCTTTACGTGCTAAGGGGGAGCTAGAGAGTGGGATAGGTTTACTAACTACCCTAGCCCTAACGCGTAACCTAACCCTAACCCCTACCCTAACCCTAACACGTACCCTAATCCTAACCCGTACCCTAAACCGAGCCCTAACCCTAACACTAACCCTAACCCTAACCCTAACCCATACCCTACGCCGTACCCGAACCCCTCCCCGAACCCATACCCCAAGCCGTACCCTAACCCTAACCCTAAGCCTAACCCTAACCCTAGGCTACCCTTGACTGCTTCTGCCTCCAATAGATTTCCTAAGCACTAGTGTTTTAAGGAATAGCTTAAAAAGAGAATCCTAAAGTGATTTCTTTATAATGGGTGTGTTCCTTATCTTATCCTAGTGTCTAAACTCTTCTCCATGGCTGGACCCTCAAATAATATTCCTTTACGTGCTAAGGGGTATCTAGAGAATGGGATAGGTTTAATAACTACCCTAACCCTAACGCGTACCCTAACCCTAACCCCTACCCTAACCCTAACACGTACCCTAATCCTAACCCGTACCCTAAACCGAGGCCTAACCCTAACACTAACCCTAACCCTAACCCTAACCCATACCCTACGCCGTACCCGAACCCCTCCCCAAACCCATACCCCAAGCCGTACCCTAAGACTAACCCTAAGCCTAAGCCTAACCCTAGGCTACCCTTGACTGCTTCTGCCTCCAATAGATTTCCTAAGCACTAGTGTTTTAAGGAACAGCTTAAAAAGAGAATCCTAATGTGATTTCTTTATAATGGGTGTGTTCCTTATCTTATCCTAGTGTCTAAATTCTTCTCCATGGCTGGACCCCCAAATAATATTCCTTTACGTGCTAAGGGGTATCTAGAGAGTGGGATAGGTTTACTAACTACCCTAACCCTAACGCGTACCCTAACCCTAACCCCTACCCTAAACCGAACACGTACCCTAATCCTAAGTGTACCCTAAACCGAGCCCTAACCCTAACACTAACCCTAACCCTAACCCTAACCCATACCCTACGCCATACCTGAAACCCTCCCCGAACCATTACCCTAAGCCGTACCCTAAGCCTAACCCTAAGCCTAACCCTAACCCTAGGCTACCCTTGACTGCTTCTGCCTCCAATAGATTTCCTAAGCACTAGTGTTTTAAGGAACAGCTTAAAAAGAGAATCCTAATGTGATTTCTTTATAATGGGTGTGTTCCTTATCTTATCCTAGTGTCTAAACTCTTCTCCATGGCTGGACCCTCAAATAATATTCCTTTACGTGCTAAGGGGTATCTAGAGAATGGGATAGGTTTAATAACTACCCTAACCCTAACGCGTACCCTAACCCTAACCCCTACCCTAACCCTAACACGTACCCTAATCCTAACCCGTACCCTAAACCGAGGCCTAACCCTAACACTAACCCTAACCCTAACCCTAACCCATACCCTACGCCGTACCCGAACCCCTCCCCAAACCCATACCCCAAGCCGTACCCTAAGACTAACCCTAAGCCTAAGCCTAACCCTAGGCTACCCTTGACTGCTTCTGCCTCCAATAGATTTCCTAAGCACTAGTGTTTTAAGGAACAGCTTAAAAAGAGAATCCTAATGTGATTTCTTTATAATGGGTGTGTTCCTTATCTTATCCTAGTGTCTAAACTCTTCTCCATGGCTGCACCCCCAAATAATATTCCCTTACGTGCTAAGGGGTATCTAGAGAGTGGGATAGGTTTAATAACTACCCTAACCCTAACGCGTACCCTAACCCTAACGCCTACCCTAACCCTAACACGTACCCTAATCCTAACCCGTACCCTAAACCAAGCCCTAACCCTAACACTAACCCTAACCCTAACCCTAACCCATACCCTAGGCCGTATCCGAAACCCTCCCCGAACCCTTACCCTAAGCCGTACCCTAAGCCTAACCCTAAGCCTAACCCTAACCCTAGGCTACCCTTGACTGCTTCTGCCTCCAATAGATTTCCTAAGCACTAGTGTTTTAAGGAACAGCTGAAAAAGAGAATCCTAAAGTGATTTCTTTATAATGGGTGTGTTCCTTATCTTATCCTAGTGTCTAAACTCTTCTCCATGGCTGGACCCCCAAATAATATTCCTTTACGTGCTAAGGGGTATCTAGAGAGTGGGATAGGTTTAATAACTACCCTAACCCTAACGCGTACCCTAACCCTAACCCCTACCCTAACCCTGACACGTACCCTAATCCTAACCCGTACCCTAAACCGAGCCCTAACCCTAACACTAACCCTAACCCTAACCCTAACCCATACCCTACGCCGTACCCGAACCCCTCCCCAAACCCATACCCCAAGCCGTACCCTAAGACTAACCCTAAGCCTAAGCCTAACCCTAGGCTACCCTTGACTGCTTCTGCCTCCAATAGATTTCCTAAGCACTAGTGTTTTAAGGAACAGCTTAAAAAGAGAATCCTAATGTGATTTCTTTATAATGGGTGTGTTCCTTATCTTATCCTAGTGTCTAAACTCTTCTCCATGGCTGCACCCCCAAATAATATTCCCTTACGTGCTAAGGGGTATCTAGAGAGTGGGATAGGTTTAATAACTACCCTAACCCTAACGCGTACCCTAACCCTAACGCCTACCCTAACCCTAACACGTACCCTAATCCTAACCCGTACCCTAAACCAAGCCCTAACCCTAACACTAACCCTAACCCTAACCCTAACCCATACCCTAGGCCGTATCCGAAACCCTCCCCGAACCCTTACCCTAAGCCGTACCCTAAGCCTAACCCTAAGCCTAACCCTAACCCTAGGCTACCCTTGACTGCTTCTGCCTCCAATAGATTTCCTAAGCACTAGTGTTTTAAGGAACAGCTGAAAAAGAGAATCCTAAAGTGATTTCTTTATAATGGGTGTGTTCCTTATCTTATCCTAGTGTCTAAACTCTTCTCCATGGCTGGACCCCCAAATAATATTCCTTTACGTGCTAAGGGGTATCTAGAGAGTGGGATAGGTTTAATAACTACCCTAACCCTAACGCGTACCCTAACCCTAACCCCTACCCTAACCCTGACACGTACCCTAATCCTAACCCGTACCCTAAACCGAGCCCTAACCCTAACACTAACCCTAACCCTAACCCTAACCCATACCCTACGCCGTACCCGAACCCCTCCCCGAACCCGTACCCTAAGCCGTACCCTAACCCTAACCCTAAGCCTAACCCTAACCCTAGGCTACCCTTGACTGCTTCTGCCTCCAATAGATTTCCTAAGCACTAGTGTTTTAAGGAACAGCTTAAAAAGAGAATCCTAAAGTGATTTCTTTATAATGGGTGTGTTCCTTATCTTATCCTAGTGTCTAAAATCTTCTCCATGGCTGGACCCCCAAATAATATTCCTTTACGTGCTAATGGGTATCTAGAGAGTGGGATAGGTTTAATAACTACCCTAACCCTAACGCGTACCCTAACCCTAACCCCTACCCTAACCCTAACACGTACCCTAATCCTAACGCGTACCCTAAACCGAGCCCTAACCCTAACACTAACCCTAACCCTAACCCTAACCCATACCCTACGCCGTACCCACACCCCTCCCCGAACCCGTACCCTAAGCCGTACCCTAAGCCTAACCCTAAGCCTAACCCTAACCCTAGGCTACCCTTGACTGCTTCTGCCTCCAATAGATTTCCTAAGCACTACTGTTTTAAGGAACAGCTTAAAAAGAGAATCCTAATGTGATTTCTTTATAATGGGTGTGTTCCTTATCTTATCCTAGTGTCTAAACTCTTCTCCATGGCTGCACCCCCAAATAATATTGCCTTACGTGCTAAGGGGTATCTAGAGAGTGGGATAGGTTTAATAACTACCCTAACCCTAATGCGTACTCTAACCCTAACCCCTACCCTAACACTAACACGTACCCTAATCCTAACCCGTACCCTAAACCGAGCCCTAACCCTAAGACTAACACTAACCCTAACCCTAACCCATACCCTACGCCGTACCCGAACCCCTCCCCAAACCCGTACCCTAAGCCGTACCCTAAGCCTAACCCTAAGCCTAACACTAACCCTAGGCTACCCTTGACTGCTTCTGCCTCCAATAGATTTCCTAAGCACTAGTGTTTTAAGCAACAGCTTAAAAAGAGAATCCTAATGTGATTTCTTTATAATGGGTGTGTTCCTTATCTTATCCTAGTGTCTAAATTCTTCTCCATGGCTGGACCCCCAAATAATATTCCTTTACGTGCTAAGGGGTATCTAGAGAGTGGGTTAGGTTTACTAACTACCCTAACCCTAACGCGTACCCTAACCCTAACCCCTACCCTAATCCGAACACGTACCCTAATCCTAACCGTACCCTAAACCGAGCCCTAACCCTAACCCTAACCCTAACCCTAACCCTAACCCATACCCTACGCCGTACCCGAAACCCTCCCCGAACCCTTACCCTAAGCCGTACCCTAACCCTAACCCTAAGCCTAACCCTAACCCTAGGCTACCCTTGACTGCTTCTGCCTCCAATAGATTTCCTAAGCACTAGTGTTTTAAGGAACAGCTTAAAAAGAGAATCCTAATGTGATTTCTTTATAATGGGTGTGTTCCTTATCTTATCCTAGTGTCTAAACTCTTCTCCATGGCTGGACCCTCAAATAATATTCCTTTACGTGCTAAGGGGTATCTAGAGAGTGGGATAGGTTTAATAACTACCCTAACCCTAACGCGTACCCTAACCCTAACACCTACCCTAACCCTAACACGTACCCTAATCCTAACCGGTACCCTAAACCGAGCCCTAACCCTAACACTAACCCTAACCCTAACCCTAACCCATACCCTACGCCATACCCGCACCCCTCCCCGAACCCGTACCCTAAGCCGTACCCTATGCCTAACCCTAAGCCTAACCCTAACCCTAGGCTACCCTTGACTGCTTCTGCCTCCAATAGATTTCCTAAGCACTAGTGTTTTAAGGAACAGCTTAAAAACAGAATCCTTATGTGATTTCTTTATAATGGGTGTGTTCCTTATTTTATCCTCGTGTCTAAACTCTTCTCCATGGCTGCACCCCCAAATAATATCCCCTTAAGTGCTAAGGGGTATCTAGAGAGTGGGATAGGTTTAATAACTACCCTAACCCTAACGCGTACCCTAACCCTAACCCCTACCCTAACCCTAACACGTACCCTAATCCTAACCCGTACCCTAAACCGAGCCCTAACCCTAACACTAACCCTAACCCTAACCCATACCCTACGCCGTATCCGAAACCCTCCCCGAACCCGTACCCTAAGCCGTACCCTAAGCCTAACCCTAAGCCTAACCCTAACCCTAGGCTACCCTTGACTGCTTCTGCCTCCAATAGATTTCCTAAGCACTAGTGTTTTAAGGAACAGCTTAAAAAGAGAATCCTAAAGTGATTTCTTTATAATGGGTGTGTTCCTTATCTTATCCTAGTGTCTAAACTCTTCTCCATGGCTGGACCCCCAAATAATATTCTTTTACGTGCTAAGGGGTATCTAGAGAGTGGGATAGGTTTAATAACTACCCTAACCCTAACGCGTACCCTAACCCTAACCCCTACCCTAACCCTAACACGTACCCTAATCCTAACCCGTACCCTAAACCGAGCCCTAACCCTAACACTAACCCTAACCCTAACCCTAACCCATACCCTACGCCGTATCCGAAACCCTCCCCGAAACCTTACCCTAAGCCGTACCCTAAGCCTAACCCTAAGCCTAACCCTAACCCTAGGCTACCCTTGACTGCTTCTGCCTCCAATAGATTTCCTAAGCACTAGTGTTTTAAGGAACAGCTGAAAAAGAGAATCCTAAAGTGATTTCTTTATAATGGGTGTGTTCCTTATCTTATCCTAGTGTCTAAACTCTTCTCCATGGCTGCACCCCCAAATAATATTCCTTTACGTGCTAAGGGGTATCTAGAGAGCGGGATAGGTTTAATAACTACCCTAACCCTAACGCGTACCCTAACCCTAACCCCTACCCTAAACCTAACACGTACCCTAATCCTAACCCGTACCCTAAACCGAGCCCTAACCCTAACACTAACCCTAACCCTAAACCTAACCCATACCCTACGCCGTACCCGAACCCCTCCCCGAACCCGTACCCTAAGCAGTACTCTAACCCTAACCCTAAGCCTAACCCTAACCCTACGCTACCCTTGACTGCTTCTGCCTCCAATAGATTTCCTAAGCACTAGTGTTTTAAGGAACAGCTGAAAAAGAGAATCCTAATGTGATTTCTTTATAATGGGTGTGTTCCTTATCTTATCCTAGTGTCTAAACTCTTCTCCATGGCTGCACCCCCAAATAATATTCCCTTACGTGCTAAGGGGTATCTAGAGAATGGGATAGGTTTAATAACTACCCTAACCCTAACGCGTACCCTAACCCTAACCCCTACCCTAACCCTAACACGTACCCTAATCCTAACCCGTACCCTAAACCGAGCCCTAACCCTAACACTAACCCTAACCCTAACCCTAACCCATACCCTACGCTGTACCCGCACCCCTCCCTGAACCCGTACCCTAAGCCATACCCTAAACCTAACCCTAAGCCTAACCCTAACCCTAGGCTACCCTTGACTGCTTCTGCCTCCAATTGATTTCCTAAGCAGTAGTGTTTTAAGGAACAGCTTAAAAAGAGAATCCTAATGTGATTTCTTTATAATGGGTGTGTTCCTTATCTTATCCTAGTGTCTAAACTCTTCTCCATGGCTGGACCCCCAAATAATATTCCTTTACGTGCTAAGGGGGAGCTAGAGAGTGGGATAGGTTTACTAACTACCCTAGCCCTAACGCGTAACCTAACCCTAACCCCTACCCTAACCCTAACACGTACCCTAATCCTAACCCGTACCCTAAACCGAGCCCTAACCCTAACACTAACCCTAACCCTAACCCTAACCCATACCCTACGCCGTACCCGAACCCCTCCCCGAACCCATACCCCAAGCCGTACCCTAACCCTAACCCTAAGCCTAACCCTAACCCTAGGCTACCCTTGACTGCTTCTGCCTCCAATAGATTTCCTAAGCACTAGTGTTTTAAGGAATAGCTTAAAAAGAGAATCCTAAAGTGATTTCTTTATAATGGGTGTGTTCCTTATCTTATCCTAGTGTCTAAACTCTTCTCCATGGCTGGACCCTCAAATAATATTCCTTTACGTGCTAAGGGGTATCTAGAGAATGGGATAGGTTTAATAACTACCCTAACCCTAACGCGTACCCTAACCCTAACCCCTACCCTAACCCTAACACGTACCCTAATCCTAACCCGTACCCTAAACCGAGGCCTAACCCTAACACTAACCCTAACCCTAACCCTAACCCATACCCTACGCCGTACCCGAACCCCTCCCCAAACCCATACCCCAAGCCGTACCCTAAGACTAACCCTAAGCCTAAGCCTAACCCTAGGCTACCCTTGACTGCTTCTGCCTCCAATAGATTTCCTAAGCACTAGTGTTTTAAGGAACAGCTTAAAAAGAGAATCCTAATGTGATTTCTTTATAATGGGTGTGTTCCTTATCTTATCCTAGTGTCTAAACTCTTCTCCATGGCTGCACCCCCAAATAATATTCCCTTACGTGCTAAGGGGTATCTAGAGAGTGGGATAGGTTTAATAACTACCCTAACCCTAACGCGTACCCTAACCCTAACGCCTACCCTAACCCTAACACGTACCCTAATCCTAACCCGTACCCTAAACCGAGCCCTAACCCTAACACTAACCCTAACCCTAACCCTAACCCATACCCTAGGCCGTATCCGAAACCCTCCCCGAACCCTTACCCTAAGCCGTACCCTAAGCCTAACCCTAAGCCTAACCCTAACCCTAGGCTACCCTTGACTGCTTCTGCCTCCAATAGATTTCCTAAGCACTAGTGTTTTAAGGAACAGCTGAAAAAGAGAATCCTAAAGTGATTTCTTTATAATGGGTGTGTTCCTTATCTTATCCTAGTGTCTAAACTCTTCTCCATGGCTGGACCCCCAAATAATATTCCTTTACGTGCTAAGGGGTATCTAGAGAGTGGGATAGGTTTAATAACTACCCTAACCCTAACGCGTACCCTAACCCTAACCCCTACCCTAACCCTGACACGTACCCTAATCCTAACCCGTACCCTAAACCGAGCCCTAACCCTAACACTAACCCTAACCCTAACCCTAACCCATACCCTACGCCGTACCCGAACCCCTCCCCGAACCCGTACCCTAAGCTGTACCCTAACCCTAACCCTAAGCCTAACCCTAACCCTAGGCTACCCTTGACTGCTTCTGCCTCCAATAGATTTCCTAAGCACTAGTGTTTTAAGGAACAGCTGAAAAAGAGAATCCTAAAGTGATTTCTTTATAATGGGTGTGTTCCTTATCTTATCCTAGTGTCTAAAATCTTCTCCATGGCTGGACCCCCAAATAATATTCCTTTACGTGCTAATGGGTATCTAGAGAGTGGGATAGGTTTAATAACTACCCTAACCCTAACGCGTACCCTAACCCTAACCCCTACCCTAACCCTAACACGTACCCTAATCCTAACGCGTACCCTAAACCGAGCCCTAACCCTAACACTAACCCTAACCCTAACCCTAACCCATACCCTACGCCGTACCCACACCCCTCCCCGAACCCGTACCCTAAGCCGTACCCTAAGCCTAACCCTAAGCCTAACCCTAACCCTAGGCTACCCTTGACTGCTTCTGCCTCCAATAGATTTCCTAAGCACTACTGTTTTAAGGAACAGCTTAAAAAGAGAATCCTAATGTGATTTCTTTATAATGGGTGTGTTCCTTATCTTATCCTAGTGTCTAAACTCTTCTCCATGGCTGCACCCCCAAATAATATTGCCTTACGTGCTAAGGGGTATCTAGAGAGTGGGATAGGTTTAATAACTACCCTAACCCTAATGCGTACTCTAACCCTAACCCCTACCCTAACACTAACACGTACCCTAATCCTAACCCGTACCCTAAACCGAGCCCTAACCCTAAGACTAACACTAACCCTAACCCTAACCCATACCCTACGCCGTACCCGAACCCCTCCCCAAACCCGTACCCTAAGCCGTACCCTAAGCCTAACCCTAAGCCTAACACTAACCCTAGGCTACCCTTGACTGCTTCTGCCTCCAATAGATTTCCTAAGCACTAGTGTTTTAAGCAACAGCTTAAAAAGAGAATCCTAATGTGATTTCTTTATAATGGGTGTGTTCCTTATCTTATCCTAGTGTCTAAATTCTTCTCCATGGCTGGACCCCCAAATAATATTCCTTTACGTGCTAAGGGGTATCTAGAGAGTGGGTTAGGTTTACTAACTACCCTAACCCTAACGCGTACCCTAACCCTAACCCCTACCCTAATCCGAACACGTACCCTAATCCTAACCGTACCCTAAACCGAGCCCTAACCCTAACACTAACCCTAACCCTAACCCTAACCCATACCCTACGCCGTACCCGAAACCCTCCCCGAACCCTTACCCTAAGCCGTACCCTAACCCTAACCCTAAGCCTAACCCTAACCCTAGGCTACCCTTGACTGCTTCTGCCTCCAATAGATTTCCTAAGCACTAGTGTTTTAAGGAACAGCTTAAAAAGAGAATCCTAATGTGATTTCTTTATAATGGGTGTGTTCCTTATCTTATCCTAGTGTCTAAACTCTTCTCCATGGCTGGACCCTCAAATAATATTCCTTTACGTGCTAAGGGGTATCTAGAGAGTGGGATAGGTTTAATAACTACCCTAACCCTAACGCGTACCCTAACCCTAACCCCTACCCTAACCCTAACACGTACCCTAATCCTAACCGGTACCCTAAACCGAGCCCTAACCCTAACACTAACCCTAACCCTAACCCTAACCCATACCCTACGCCATACCCGCACCCCTCCCCGAACCCGTACCCTAAGCCGTACCCTATGCCTAACCCTAAGCCTAACCCTAACCCTAGGCTACCCTTGACTGCTTCTGCCTCCAATAGATTTCCTAAGCACTAGTGTTTTAAGGAACAGCTTAAAAACAGAATCCTTATGTGATTTCTTTATAATGGGTGTGTTCCTTATTTTATCCTCGTGTCTAAACTCTTCTCCATGGCTGCACCCCCAAATAATATCCCCTTAAGTGCTAAGGGGTATCTAGAGAGTGGGATAGGTTTAATAACTACCCTAACCCTAACGCGTACCCTAACCCTAACCCCTACCCTAACCCTAACACGTACCCTAATCCTAACCCGTACCCTAAACCGAGCCCTAACCCTAACACTAACCCTAACCCTAACCCATACCCTACGCCGTATCCGAAACCCTCCCCGAACCCGTACCCTAAGCCGTACCCTAAGCCTAACCCTAAGCCTAACCCTAACCCTAGGCTACCCTTGACTGCTTCTGCCTCCAATAGATTTCCTAAGCACTAGTGTTTTAAGGAACAGCTTAAAAAGAGAATCCTAAAGTGATTTCTTTACAATGGGTGTGTTCCTTATCTTATCCTAGTGTCTAAACTCTTCTCCATGGCTGGACCCCCAAATAATATTCTTTTACGTGCTAAGGGGTATCTAGAGAGTGGGATAGGTTTAATAACTACCCTAACCCTAACGCGTACCCTAACCCTAACCCCTACCCTAACCCTAACACGTACCCTAATCCTAACCCGTACCCTAAACCGAGCCCTAACCCTAACACTAACCCTAACCCTAACCCTAACCCATACCCTACGCCGTATCCGAAACCCTCCCCGAAACCTTACCCTAAGCCGTACCCTAAGCCTAACCCTAAGCCTAACCCTAACCCTAGGCTACCCTTGACTGCTTCTGCCTCCAATAGATTTCCTAAGCACTAGTGTTTTAAGGAACAGCTGAAAAAGAGAATCCTAAAGTGATTTCTTTATAATGGGTGTGTTCCTTATCTTATCCTAGTGTCTAAACTCTTCTCCATGGCTGCACCCCCAAATAATATTCCTTTACGTGCTAAGGGGTATCTAGAGAGCGGGATAGGTTTAATAACTACCCTAACCCTAACGCGTACCCTAACCCTAACCCCTACCCTAAACCTAACACGTACCCTAATCCTAACCCGTACCCTAAACCGAGCCCTAACCCTAACACTAACCCTAACCCTAAACCTAACCCATACCCTACGCCGTACCCGAACCCCTCCCCGAACCCGTACCCTAAGCAGTACTCTAACCCTAACCCTAAGCCTAACCCTAACCCTAGGCTACCCTTGACTGCTTCTGCCTCCAATAGATTTCCTAAGCACTAGTGTTTTAAGGAACAGCTGAAAAAGAGAATCCTAATGTGATTTCTTTATAATGGGTGTGTTCCTTATCTTATCCTAGTGTCTAAACTCTTCTCCATGGCTGCACCCCCAAATAATATTCCCTTACGTGCTAAGGGGTATCTAGAGAATGGGATAGGTTTAATAACTACCCTAACCCTAACGCGTACCCTAACCCTAACCCCTACCCTAACCCTAACACGTACCCTAATCCTAACCCGTACCCTAAACCGAGCCCTAACCCTAACACTAACCCTAACCCTAACCCTAACCCATACCCTACGCTGTACCCGCACCCCTCCCTGAACCCGTACCCTAAGCCATACCCTAAACCTAACCCTAAGCCTAACCCTAACCCTAGGCTACCCTTGACTGCTTCTGCCTCCAATTGATTTCCTAAGCAGTAGTGTTTTAAGGAACAGCTTAAAAAGAGAATCCTAATGTGATTTCTTTATAATGGGTGTGTTCCTTATCTTATCCTAGTGTCTAAACTCTTCTCCATGGCTGGACCCCCAAATAATATTCCTTTACGTGCTAAGGGGGAGCTAGAGAGTGGGATAGGTTTACTAACTACCCTAGCCCTAACGCGTAACCTAACCCTAACCCCTACCCTAACCCTAACACGTACCCTAATCCTAACCCGTACCCTAAACCGAGCCCTAACCCTAACACTAACCCTAACCCTAACCCTAACCCATACCCTACGCCGTACCCGAACCCCTCCCCGAACCCATACCCCAAGCCGTACCCTAACCCTAACCCTAAGCCTAACCCTAACCCTAGGCTACCCTTGACTGCTTCTGCCTCCAATAGATTTCCTAAGCACTAGTGTTTTAAGGAATAGCTTAAAAAGAGAATCCTAAAGTGATTTCTTTATAATGGGTGTGTTCCTTATCTTATCCTAGTGTCTAAACTCTTCTCCATGGCTGGACCCCCAAATAATATTCCTTTACGTGCTAAGGGGTATCTAGAGAGTGGGATAGGTTTAATAACTACCCTAACCCTAACGCGTACCCTAACCCTAACCCCTACCCTAACCCTAACACGTACCCTAATCCTAACCCGTACCCTAAACCGAGCCCTAACACTAACACTAACCCTAACCCTAACCCTAACCCATACCCTACGCCGTATCCGAAACCCTCCCCGAACCCTTACCCTAAGCCGTACCCTAAGCCTAACCCTAAGCCTAACCCTAACCCTAGGCTACCCTTGACTGCTTCTGCCTCCAATAGATTTCCTAAGCACTAGTGTTTTAAGGAACAGCTTAAAAAGAGAATCCTAATGTGATTTCTTTATAATGGGTGTGTTCCTTATCTTATCCTAGTGTCTAAACTCTTCTCCATGGCTGGACCCTCAAATAATATTCCTTTACGTGCTAAGGGGTATCTAGAGAGTGGGATAGGTTTAATAACTACCCTAACCCTAACGCGTAACCTAACCCTAACCCCTACCCTAACCCTAACACGTACCCTAATCCTAACCCGTACCCTAAACTGAGCCCGAACCCTAACACTAACCCTAACCCTAACCCATACCCTACGCCGTACCCGCACCCCTCCCCGAACCCGTACCCTAAGCCGTACCCTAAGCCTAACCCTAAGCCTAACCCTAACCCTAGGCTACCCTTGACTGCTTCTGCCTCCAATAGATTTCCTAAGCACTAGTGTTTTAAGGAACAGCTTAAAAAGAGAATCCTAATGTGATTTCTTTATAATGGGTGTGTTCCTTATCTTATCCTAGTGTCTAAACTCTTCTCCATGGCTGGACCCCCAAATAATATTCCTTTACGTGCTAAGGGGGAGCTAGAGAGTGGGATAGGTTGACTAACTACCCTAGCCCTAACGCGTAACCTAACCCTAACCCTTACCCTAACCGTAACACGTACCCTAATCCTAACCCGTACCCTAAACCGAGCCCTAACCCTAACACTAACCCTAACCCTAACCCTAACCCATACCCTACGCCGTATCCGAAACCCTCCCCGAACCCATACCCCAAGCCGTACCCTAAACCTAACCCTAAGCCTAACCCTAACCCTAGGCTACCCTTGACTGCTTCTGCCTCCAATAGATTTCCTAAGCACTAGAGTTTTAAGGAACAGCTTAAAAAGAGAATCCTAAAGTGATTTCTTTATAATGGGTGTGTTCCTTATCTTATCCTAGTGTCTAAACTCTTCTCCATGGCTGGACCCCCAAATAATATTCCTTTACGTGCTAAGGGGTATCTAGAGAGTGGGATAGGTTTAATAACTACCCTAACCCTAACGCCTACCCTAACCCTAACACCTACGCAAACCCTAACACGTACCCTAATTCTAACCCATACCCTAAACCGAGCCCTAACCCTAACACTAACCCTAACCCTAACCCTAACCCATACCCTACGCCGTACCCGAAACCCTCCCCGAACCCGTACCCTAAGCCGTACCCTAAGCCTAACCCTAAGCCTAACCCTAACCCTAGGCTACCCTTGACTGCTTCTGCCTCCAATAGATTTCCTAAGCACTAATGTTTTAAGGAACAGCTGAAAAAGAGAATCCTAATGTGATTTCTTTATAATGGGTGTGTTCCTTATCTTATTCTAGTGTCTAAACTCTTCTCCATGGTTGGACCCCCAAATAATATTCCTTTACGTGCTAAGGGGTATCTAGAGAGTGGGATAGGTTTAATAACTACCCTAACCCTAACGCGTACCCTAACCCTAACCCCTACCCTAACCCTAACACGTACCCTAATCCTAACCCGTACCCTAAACCGAGCCCTAACACTAACCCTAACCCTAACCCTAACCCATACCCTACGCCGTACCCGCACCCCTCCCCGAACCCGTACCCTAAGCCGTACCCTAAGCCTAACCCTAAGCCTAACCCTAACCCTAGGCTACCCTTGACTGCTTCTGCCTCCAATAGATTTCCTAAGCACTACTGTTTTAAGGAACAGCTTAAAAAGAGAATTCTAATGTGATTTCTTTATAATGGGTGTGTTCCTTATCTTATCCTAGTGTCTAAACTCTTCTCCATGGCTGCACCCCCAAATAATATTGCCTTACGTGCTAAGGGGTATGTAGAGAGTGAGATAGGTTTAATAACTACCCTAACCCTAATGCGTACTCTAAACCTAACCCCTACCCTAACACTAACACGTACCCTAATCCTAACCCGTACCCTAAACCGAGCCCTAACCCTAACACTAACACTAACCCTAACCCTAACCCATACCCTACGCCGTACCCGAACCCCTCCCCAAACCCGTACCCTAAGCCGTACCCTAAGCCTAACCCTAAGCCTAACCCTAACCCTAGGCTACCCTTGACTGCTTCTGCCTCCAATAGATTTCCTAAGCACTAGTGTTTTAAGGAACAGCTTAAAAAGAGAATCCTAATGTGATTTCTTTATAATGGGTGTGTTCCTTATCTTATCCTAGTGTCTAAACTCTTCTCCATGGCTGCACCCCCAAATAATATTCCCTTACGTGCTAAGGGGTATCTAGAGAGTGGGATAGGTTTAATAACTACCCTAACCCTAACGCGTACCCTAACCCTAACGCCTACCCTAACCCTAACACGTACCCTAATCCTAACCCGTACCCTAAACCGAGCCCTAACCCTAACACTAACCCTAACCCTAACCCTAACCCATACCCTACGCCGTACCCGCACCCCTCCCCGAACCCGTACCCTAAGCCATACCCTAAACCTAACCCTAAGCCTAACCCTAACCCTAGGCTACCCTTGACTGCTTCTGCCTCCAATAGATTTCCTAAGCACTAGTGTTTTAAGGAACAGCTGAAAAAGAGAATCCTAATGTGATTTCTTTATAATGGGTGTGTTCCTTATCTTATCCTAGTGTCTAAACTCTTCTCCATGGCTGGACCCCCAAATAATATTCCTTTACGTGCTAAGGGGGAGCTAGAGAGTGGGATAGGTTTACTAACTACCCTAGCCCTAACGCGTAACTTAACCCTAACCCCTACCCTAACCCTAACACGTACCCTAATCCTAACCCGTACCCTAAACCGAGGCCTAACCCTAACACTAACCCTAACCCTAACCCTAACCCATACCCTACGCCGTACCCGAACCCCTCCCCAAACCCATACCCCAAGCCGTACCCTAAGACTAACCCTAAGCCTAACCCTAACCCTAGGCTACCCTTGACTGCTTCTGCCTCCAATAGATTTCCTAAGCACTAGTGTTTTAAGGAACAGCTTAAAAAGAGAATCCTAATGTGATTTCTTTATAATGGGTGTGTTCCTTATCTTATCCTAGTGTCTAAACTCTTCTCCATGGCTGCACCCCCAAATAATATTCCCTTACGTGCTAAGGGGTATCTAGAGAGTGGGATAGGTTTAATAACTACCCTAACCCTAACGCGTACTCTAACCCTAACGCCTACCCTAACCCTAACACGTACCCTAATCCTAACCCGTAACCTAAACCGAGCCCTAACCCTAACACTAACCCTAACCCTAACCCTAACCCATACCCTACGCCGTACCCGCACCCCTCCCCGAACCCGTACCCTAAGCCATACCCTAAACCTAACCCTAAGCCTAACCCTAACCCTAGGCTACCCTTGACTGCTTCTGCCTCCAATTGATTTCCTAAGCAGTAGTGTTTTAAGGAATAGCTTAAAAAGAGAATCCTAATGTGATTTCTTTATAATGGGTGTGTTCCTTATCTTATCCTAGTGTCTAAACTCTTCTCCATGGCTGGACCCCCAAATAATATTCCTTTACGTGCTAAGGGGGAGCTAGAGAGTGGGATAGGTTTACTAACTACCCTAGCCCTAACGCGTAACCTAACCCTAACCCCTACCCTAACCCTAACACGTACCCTAATCCTAACCCGTACCCTAAACCGAGCCCTAACCCTAACACTAACCCTAACCCTAACCCTAACCCATACCCTACGCCGTACCCGAACCCCTCCCCAAACCCATACCCCAAGCCGTACCCTAAGACTAACCCTAAGCCTAACCCTAACCCTAGGCTACCCTTGACTGCTTCTGCCTCCAATAGATTTCCTAAGCACTAGTGTTTTAAGGAACAGCTTAAATAGAGAATCCTAATGTGATTTCTTTATAATGGGTGTGTTCCTTATCTTATCCTAGTGTCTAAATTCTTCTCCATGGCTGCACCCCCAAATAATATTACCTTACGTGCTAAGGGGTATCTAGACAGTGGGATAGGTTTAATAACTACCCTAACCCTAACGCGTACCCTAACCCTAACCCCTACCCTAACCCTAACACGTACCCTAATCCTAACCCGTACCCTAAACCGAGCCCTAACCCTAACACTAACCCTAACCCTAACCCATACCCTACGCCGTACCCGAACCCCTCCCCGAACCCATTCCCCAAGCCGTACCCTAAACCTAACCCTAAGCCTAACCCTAACCCTAGGCTACCCTTAACTGCTTCTGCCTCCAATAGATTTCCTAAGCACTAGTGTTTTAAGGAACAGCTTAAAAAGAGAATCCTAAAGTGATTTCTTTATAATGGGTGTGTTCCTTATCTTATCCTAGTGTCTAAACTCTTCTCCATGGCTGGACCCCCAAATAATATTCCTTTACGTGCTAAGGGGTATCTAGAGAGTGGGATAGGTTTAATAACTACCCTAACCCTAACGCGTACCCTAACCCTAACCCCTACCCTAACCCTAACACGTACCCTAATCCTAACCCGTACCCTAAACCGAGCCCTAACCCTAACACTAACCCTAACCCTAACCCTAAACCATACCCTACGCCGTACCCGAACCCCTCCCCAAACCCGTACCCTAAGCCGTAACCTAAGCCTAACCCTAAGCCTAACCCTAACCCTAGGCTACCCTTGACTGCTTCTGCCTCCAATAGATTTCCTAAGCACTAGTGTTTTAAGGAACAGCTTAAAAAGAGAATCCTAATGTGATTTCTTTATAATGGGTGTGTTCCTTATCTTATCCTAGTGTCTAAACTCTTCTCCATGGCTGCACCCCCAAATAATATTGCCTTACGTGCTAAGGGGTATGTAGAGAGTGGGATAGGTTTAATAACTACCCTAACCCTAATGCGTACTCTAACCCTAACCCCTACCCTAACACTAACACGTACCCTAATCCTAACCCGTACCCTAAACCGAGCCCTAACCCTAACACTAACACTAAC
Source organism: Balaenoptera borealis (assembly GCF_965194805.1). NCBI lineage: Eukaryota > Metazoa > Chordata > Mammalia > Artiodactyla > Balaenopteridae > Balaenoptera > Balaenoptera borealis. Next base: position 18,092 of record NW_028123018.1, on the reverse strand, counting down.
CCTAACCCTAACCCATACCCTACGCCGTACCCGAACCCCTCCCCAAACCCGTACCCTAAGCCGTACCCTAAGCCTAACCCTAAGCCTAACCCTAACCCTAGGCTACCCTTGACTGCTTCTGCCTCCAATAGATTTCCTAAGCACTAATGTTTTAAGGAACAGCTGAAAAAGAGAATCCTAATGTGATTTCTTTATAATGGGTGTGTTCCTTATCTTATCCTAGTGTCTAAACTCTTCTCCATGGCTGGACCCTCAAATAATATTCCTTTACGTGCTAAGGGGTATCTAGAGAGTGGGATAGGTTTAATAACTACCCTAACCCTAACGCGTACCCTAACCCTAACCCCTACCCTAACCCTAACACGTACCCTAATCCTAACCCGTACCCTAAACCGAGCCCTAACCCTAACACTAACCCTAACCCTAACCCTAACCCATACCCTACGCCGTACCCGCACCCCTCCCTGAACCCGTACCCTAAGCTGTACCCTAAGCCTAACCCTAAGCCTAACCCTAACCCTAGGCTACCCTTGACTGCTTCTGCCTCCAATAGATTTCCTAAGCACTAGTGTTTTAAGGAACAGCTTAAAAAGAGAATCCTAATGTGATTTCTTTATAATGGGTGTGTTCCTTATCTTATCCTAGTGTCTAAACTCTTCTCCATGGCTGCACGCCCAAATAATATTCCCTTACGTGCTAAGGGGTATCTAGAGAGTGGGATAGGTTTAATAACTACCCTAACCCTAACGCGTACCCTAACCCTAACGCCTACCCTAACCCTAACACGTACCCTAATCCTAACCCGTACCCTAAACCGAGCCCTAACCCTAACACTAACCCTAACCCTAACCCTAACCCATACCCTACGCCGTACCCGCACCCCTCCCCGAACCCGTACCCTAAGCCATACCCTAAACCTAACCCTAAGCCTAACCCTAACCCTAGGCTACCCTTGACTGCTTCTGCCTCCAATTGATTTCCTAAGCAGTAGTGTTTTAAGGAACAGCTTAAAAAGAGAATCCTAATGTGATTTCTTTATAATGGGTGTGTTCCTTATCTTATCCTAGTGTCTAAACTCTTCTCCATGGCTGGACCCCCAAATAATATTCCTTTACGTGCTAAGGGGGAGCTAGAGAGTGGGATAGGTTTACTAACTACCCTAGCCCTAACGCGTAACCTAACCCTAACCCCTACCCTAACCCTAACACGTACCCTAATCCTAACCCGTACCCTAAACCGAGGCCTAACCCTAACACTAACCCTAACCCTAACCCTAACCCATACCCTACGCCGTACCCGAACCCCTCCCCAAACCCATACCCCAAGCCGTACCCTAAGACTAACCCTAAGCCTAACCCTAACCCTAGGCTACCCTTGACTGCTTCTGCCTCCAATAGATTTCCTAAGCACTAGTGTTTTAAGGAACAGCTTAAAAAGAGAATCCTAATGTGATTTCTTTATAATGGGTGTGTTCCTTATCTTATCCTAGTGTCTAAACTCTTCTCCATGGCTGCACCCCCAAATAATATTCCCTTACGTGCTAAGGGGTATCTAGAGAGTGGGATAGGTTTAATAACTACCCTAACCCTAACGCGTACTCTAACCCTAACGCCTACCCTAACCCTAACACGTACCCTAATCCTAAACCGTACCCTAAACTGAGCCCGAACCCTAACACTAACCCTAACCCTAACCCATACCCTACGCCGTACCCGCACCCCTCCCCGAACCCGTACCCTAAGCCGTACCCTAAGCCTAACCCTAAGCCTAACCCTAACCCTAGGTTACCCTTGACTGCTTCTGCCTCCAATAGATTTCCTAAGCACTAGTGTTTTAAGGAACAGCTTAAAAAGAGAATCCTAATGTGATTTCTTTATAATGGGTGTGTTCCTTATCTTATCCTAGTGTCTAAACTCTTCTCCATGGCTGGACCCCCAAATAATATTCCTTTACGTGCTAAGGGGGAGCTAGAGAGTGGGATAGGTTGACTAACTACCCTAGCCCTAACGCGTAACCTAACCCTAACCCTTACCCTAACCGTAACACGTACCCTAATCCTAACCCGTACCCTAAACCGAGCCCTAACCCTAACACTAACCCTAACCCTAACCCTAACCCATACCCTACGCCGTATCCGAAACCCTCCCCGAACCCATACCCCAAGCCGTACCCTAAACCTAACCCTAAGCCTAACCCTAACCCTAGGCTACCCTTGACTGCTTCTGCCTCCAATAGATTTCCTAAGCACTAGAGTTTTAAGGAACAGCTTAAAAAGAGAATCCTAAAGTGATTTCTTTATAATGGGTGTGTTCCTTATCTTATCCTAGTGTCTAAACTCTTCTCCATGGCTGGACCCCCAAATAATATTCCTTTACGTGCTAAGGGGTATCTAGAGAGTGGGATAGGTTTAATAACTACCCTAACCCTAACGCCTACCCTAACCCTAACACCTACGCAAACCCTAACACGTACCCTAATTCTAACCCATACCCTAAACCGAGCCCTAACCCTAACACTAACCCTAACCCTAACCCTAACCCATACCCTACGCCGTACCCGAAACCCTCCCCGAACCCGTACCCTAAGCCGTACCCTAAGCCTAACCCTAAGCCTAACCCTAACCCTAGGCTACCCTTGACTGCTTCTGCCTCCAATAGATTTCCTAAGCACTAATGTTTTAAGGAACAGCTGAAAAAGAGAATCCTAATGTGATTTCTTTATAATGGGTGTGTTCCTTATCTTATTCTAGTGTCTAAACTCTTCTCCATGGTTGGACCCCCAAATAATATTCCTTTACGTGCTAAGGGGTATCTAGAGAGTGGGATAGGTTTAATAACTACCCTAACCCTAACGCGTACCCTAACCCTAACCCCTACCCTAACCCTAACACGTACCCTAATCCTAACCCGTACCCTAAACCGAGCCCTAACACTAACCCTAACCCTAACCCTAACCCATACCCTACGCCGTACCCGCACCCCTCCCCGAACCCGTACCCTAAGCCGTACCCTAAGCCTAACCCTAAGCCTAACCCTAACCCTAGGCTACCCTTGACTGCTTCTGCCTCCAATAGATTTCCTAAGCACTACTGTTTTAAGGAACAGCTTAAAAAGAGAATTCTAATGTGATTTCTTTATAATGGGTGTGTTCCTTATCTTATCCTAGTGTCTAAACTCTTCTCCATGGCTGCACCCCCAAATAATATTGCCTTACGTGCTAAGGGGTATGTAGAGAGTGAGATAGGTTTAATAACTACCCTAACCCTAATGCGTACTCTAAACCTAACCCCTACCCTAACACTAACACGTACCCTAATCCTAACCCGTACCCTAAACCGAGCCCTAACCCTAACACTAACACTAACCCTAACCCTAACCCATACCCTACGCCGTACCCGAACCCCTCCCCAAACCCGTACCCTAAGCCGTACCCTAAGCCTAACCCTAAGCCTAACCCTAACCCTAGGCTACCCTTGACTGCTTCTGCCTCCAATAGATTTCCTAAGCACTAGTGTTTTAAGGAACAGCTTAAAAAGAGAATCCTAATGTGATTTCTTTATAATGGGTGTGTTCCTTATCTTATCCTAGTGTCTAAACTCTTCTCCATGGCTGGACCCTCAAATAATATTCCTTTACGTGCTAAGGGGTATCTAGAGAGTGGGATAGGTTTAATAACTACCCTAACCCTAACGCGTACCCTAACCCTAACCCCTACCCTAACCCTAACACGTACCCTAATCCTAACCCGTACCCTAAACCGAGCCCTAACCCTAACACTAACCCTGACCCTAACCCTAACCCATACCCTACGCCGTACCCGCACCCCTCCCTGAACCCGTACCCTAAGCTGTACCCTAAGCCTAAACCTAAGCCTAACCCTAACCCTAGGCTACCCTTGACTGCTTCTGCCTCCAATAGATTTCCTAAGCACTAGTGTTTTAAGGAACAGCTTAAAAAGAGAATCCTAATGTGATTTCTTTATAATGGGTGTGTTCCTTATCTTATCCTAGTGTCTAAACTCTTCTCCATGGCTGCACCCCCAAATAATATTCCCTTACGTGCTAAGGGGTATCTAGAGAGTGGGATAGGTTTAATAACTACCCTAACCCTAACGCGTACCCTAACCCTAACGCCTACCCTAACCCTAACACGTACCCTAATCCTAACCCGTACCCTAAACCGAGCCCTAACCCTAACACTAACCCTAACCCTAACCCTAACCCATACCCTACGCCGTACCCGCACCCCTCCCCGAACCCGTACCCTAAGCCATACCCTAAACCTAACCCTAAGCCTAACCCTAACCCTAGGCTACCCTTGACTGCTTCTGCCTCCAATTGATTTCCTAAGCAGTAGTGTTTTAAGGAACAGCTTAAAAAGAGAATCCTAATGTGATTTCTTTATAATGGGTGTGTTCCTTATCTTATCCTAGTGTCTAAACTCTTCTCCATGGCTGGACCCCCAAATAATATTCCTTTACGTGCTAAGGGGGAGCTAGAGAGTGGGATAGGTTTACTAACTACCCTAGCCCTAACGCGTAACCTAACCCTAACCCCTACCCTAACCCTAACACGTACCCTAATCCTAACCCGTACCCTAAACCGAGCCCTAACCCTAACACTAACCCTAACCCTAACCCTAACCCATACCCTACGCCGTACCCGAACCCCTCCCCAAACCCATACCCCAAGCCGTACCCTAAGACTAACCCTAAGCCTAACCCTAACCCTAGGCTACCCTTGACTGCTTCTGCCTCCAATAGATTTCCTAAGCACTAGTGTTTTAAGGAACAGCTTAAATAGAGAATCCTAATGTGATTTCTTTATAATGGGTGTGTTCCTTATCTTATCCTAGTGTCTAAATTCTTCTCCATGGCTGCACCCCCAAATAATATTCCCTTACGTGCTAAGGGGTATCTAGACAGTGGGATAGGTTTAATAACTACCCTAACCCTAACGCGTACCCTAACCCTAACCCCTACCCTAACCCTAACACGTACCCTAATCCTAACCCGTACCCTAAACCGAGCCCTAACCCTAACACTAACCCTAACCCTAACCCATACCCTACGACGTACCCGAACCCCTCCCCGAACCCATTCCCCAAGCCGTACCCTAAACCTAACCCTAAGCCTAACCCTAACCCTAGGCTACCCTTGACTGCTTCTGCCTCCAATAGATTTCCTAAGCACTAGTGTTTTAAGGAACAGCTTAAAAAGAGAATCCTAAAGTGATTTCTTTATAATGGGTGTGTTCCTTATCTTATCCTAGTGTCTAAACTCTTCTCCATGGCTGGACCCCCAAATAATATTCCTTTACGTGCTAAGGGGTATCTAGAGAGTGGGATAGTTTTAATAACTACCCTAACCCTAACGCGTACCCTAACCCTAACCCCTACCCTAACCCTAACACGTACCCTAATCCTAACCCGTACCCTAAACCGAGCCCTAACCCTAACACTAACCCTAACCCTAACCCTAACCCATACCCTACGCCGTACCCGAACCCCTCCCCAAACCCGTACCCTAAGCCGTAACCTAAGCCTAACCCTAAGCCTAACCCTAACCCTAGGCTACCCTTGACTGCTTCTGCCTCCAATAGATTTCCTAAGCACTAGTGTTTTAAGGAACAGCTTAAAAAGAGAATCCTAATGTGATTTCTTTATAATGGGTGTGTTCCTTATCTTATCCTAGTGTCTAAACTCTTCTCCATGGCTGCACCCCCAAATAATATTCCCTTACGTGCTAAGGGGTATCTAGAGAGTGGGATAGGTTTAATAACTACCCTAACCCTAACGCGTACCCTAACCCTAACGCCTACCCTAACCCTAACACGTACCCTAATCCTAACCCGTACCCTAAACCGAGCCCTAACCCTAACACTAACCCTAACCCTAACCCTAACCCATACCCTACGCCGTACCCGCACCCCTCCCCAAACCCGTACCCTAAGCCATACCCTAAACCTAACCCTAAGCCTAACCCTAACCCTAGGCTACCCTTGACTGCTTCTGCCTCCAATTGATTTCCTAAGCAGTAGTGTTTTAAGGAACAGCTTAAAAAGAGAATCCTAATGTGATTTCTTTATAATGGGTGTGTTCCTTATCTTATCCTAGTGTCTAAACTCTTCTCCATGGCTGGACCCCCAAATAATATTCCTTTACGTGCTAAGGGGGAGCTAGAGAGTGGGATAGGTTTACTAACTACCCTAGCCCTAACGCGTAACCTAACCCTAACCCCTACCCTAACCCTAATACGTACCCTAATCCTAACCCGTACCCTAAACCGAGCCCTAACCCTAACACTAACCCTAACCCTAACCCTAACCCATACCCTACGCCGTACCCGAACCCCTCCCCAAACCCATACCCCAAGCCGTACCCTAAGACTAACCCTAAGCCTAACCCTAACCCTAGGCTACCCTTGACTGCTTCTGCCTCCAATAGATTTCCTAAGCACTAGTGTTTTAAGGAACAGCTTAAATAGAGAATCCTAATGTGATTTCTTTATAATGGGTGTGTTCCTTATCTTATCCTAGTGTCTAAATTCTTCTCCATGGCTGCACCCCCAAATAATATTCCCTTACGTGCTAAGGGGTATCTAGACAGTGGGATAGGTTTAATAACTACCCTAACCCTAACGCGTACCCTAACCCTAACCCCTACCCTAACCCTAACACGTACCCTAATCCTAACCCGTACCCTAAACCGAGCCCTAACCCTAACACTAACCCTAACCCTAACCCATACCCTACGCCGTACCCGAACCCCTCCCCGAACCCATTCCCCAAGCCGTACCCTAAACCTAACCCTAAGCCTAACCCTAACCCTAGGCTACCCTTGACTGCTTCTGCCTCCAATAGATTTCCTAAGCACTAGTGTTTTAAGGAACAGCTTAAAAAGAGAATCCTAAAGTGATTTCTTTATAATGGGTGTGTTCCTTATCTTATCCTAGTGTCTAAACTCTTCTCCATGGCTGGACCCCCAAATAATATTCCTTTACGTGCTAAGGGGTATCTAGAGAATGGGATAGGTTTAATAACTACCCTAACCCTAACGCGTACCCTAACCCTAACCCCTACCCTAACCCTAACACGTACCCTAATCCTAACCCGTACCCTAAACCGAGCCCTAACCCTAACACTAACCCTAACCCTAACCCTAACCCATACCCTACGCCGTACCCGAACCCCTCCCCAAACCCGTACCCTAAGCCGTAACCTAAGCCTAACCCTAAGCCTAACCCTAACCCTAGGCTACCCTTGACTGCTTCTGCCTCCAATAGATTTCCTAAGCACTAGTGTTTTAAGGAACAGCTTAAAAAGAGAATCCTAATGTGATTTCTTTATAATGGGTGTGTTCCTTATCTTATCCTAGTGTCTAAACTCTTCTCCATGGCTGCACCCCCAAATAATATTGCCTTACGTGCTAAGGGGTATGTAGAGAGTGGGATAGGTTTAATAACTACCCTAACCCTAATGCGTACTCTAACCCTAACCCCTACCCTAACACTAACACGTACCCTAATCCTAACCCGTACCCTAAACCGAGCCCTAACCCTAACACTAACACTAACCCTAACCCTAACCCATACCCTACGCCGTACCCGAACCCCTCCCCAAACCCGTACCCTAAGCCGTACCCTAAGCCTAACCCTAAGCCTAACACTAACCCTAGGCTACCCTTGACTGCTTCTGCCTCCAATAGATTTCCTAAGCACTAGTGTTTTAAGCAACAGCTTAAAAAGAGAATCCTAATGTGATTTCTTTATAATGGGTGTGTTCCTTATCTTATCCTAGTGTCTAAATTCTTCTCCATGGCTGGACCCCCAAATAATATTCCTTTACGTGCTAAGGGGTATCTAGAGAGTGGGATAGGTTTACTAACTACCCTAACCCTAACGCGTACCCTAACCCTAACCCCTACCCTAACCCTAACACGTACCCTAATCCTAACCCGTACCCTAAACTGAGCCCGAACCCTAACACTAACCCTAACCCTAACCCATACCCTACGCCGTACCCGCACCCCTCCCCGAACCCGTACCCTAAGCCGTACCCTAAGCCTAACCCTAAGCCTAACCCTAACCCTAGGCTACCCTTGACTGCTTCTGCCTCCAATAGATTTCCTAAGCACTAGTGTTTTAAGGAACAGCTTAAAAAGAGAATCCTAATGTGATTTCTTTATAATGGGTGTGTTCCTTATCTTATCCTAGTGTCTAAACTCTTCTCCATGGCTGGACCCCCAAATAATATTCCTTTACGTGCTAAGGGGGAGCTAGAGAGTGGGATAGGTTGACTAACTACCCTAGCCCTAACGCGTAACCTAACCCTAACCCTTACCCTAACCGTAACACGTACCCTAATCCTAACCCGTACCCTAAACCGAGCCCTAACCCTAACACTAACCCTAACCCTAACCCTAACCCATACCCTACGCCGTATCCGAAACCCTCCCCGAACCCATACCCCAAGCCGTACCCTAAACCTAACCCTAAGCCTAACCCTAACCCTAGGCTACCCTTGACTGCTTCTGCCTCCAATAGATTTCCTAAGCACTAGAGTTTTAAGGAACAGCTTAAAAAGAGAATCCTAAAGTGATTTCTTTATAATGGGTGTGTTCCTTATCTTATCCTAGTGTCTAAACTCTTCTCCATGGCTGGACCCCCAAATAATATTCCTTTACGTGCTAAGGGGTATCTAGAGAGTGGGATAGGTTTAATAACTACCCTAACCCTAACGCCTACCCTAACCCTAACACCTACGCAAACCCTAACACGTACCCTAATTCTAACCCATACCCTAAACCGAGCCCTAACCCTAACACTAACCCTAACCCTAACCCTAACCCATACCCTACGCCGTACCCGAAACCCTCCCCGAACCCGTACCCTAAGCCGTACCCTAAGCCTAACCCTAAGCCTAACCCTAACCCTAGGCTACCCTTGACTGCTTCTGCCTCCAATAGATTTCCTAAGCACTAATGTTTTAAGGAACAGCTGAAAAAGAGAATCCTAATGTGATTTCTTTATAATGGGTGTGTTCCTTATCTTATTCTAGTGTCTAAACTCTTCTCCATGGTTGGACCCCCAAATAATATTCCTTTACGTGCTAAGGGGTATCTAGAGAGTGGGATAGGTTTAATAACTACCCTAACCCTAACGCGTACCCTAACCCTAACCCCTACCCTAACCCTAACACGTACCCTAATCCTAACCCGTACCCTAAACCGAGCCCTAACACTAACCCTAACCCTAACCCTAACCCATACCCTACGCCGTACCCGCACCCCTCCCCGAACCCGTACCCTAAGCCGTACCCTAAGCCTAACCCTAAGCCTAACCCTAACCCTAGGCTACCCTTGACTGCTTCTGCCTCCAATAGATTTCCTAAGCACTACTGTTTTAAGGAACAGCTTAAAAAGATAATTCTAATGTGATTTCTTTATAATGGGTGTGTTCCTTATCTTATCCTAGTGTCTAAACTCTTCTCCATGGCTGCACCCCCAAATAATATTGCCTTACGTGCTAAGGGGTATGTAGAGAGTGAGATAGGTTTAATAACTACCCTAACCCTAATGCGTACTCTAAACCTAACCCCTACCCTAACACTAACACGTACCCTAATCCTAACCCGTACCCTAAACCGAGCCCTAACCCTAACACTAACACTAACCCTAACCCTAACCCATACCCTACGCCGTACCCGAACCCCTCCCCAAACCCGTACCCTAAGCCGTACCCTAAGCCTAACCCTAAGCCTAACCCTAACCCTAGGCTACCCTTGACTGCTTCTGCCTCCAATAGATTTCCTAAGCACTAGTGTTTTAAGGAACAGCTTAAAAAGAGAATCCTAATGTGATTTCTTTATAATGGGTGTGTTCCTTATCTTATCCTAGTGTCTAAACTCTTCTCCATGGCTGGACCCTCAAATAATATTCCTTTACGTGCTAAGGGGTATCTAGAGAGTGGGATAGGTTTAATAACTACCCTAACCCTAACGCGTACCCTAACCCTAACCCCTACCCTAACCCTAACACGTACCCTAATCCTAACCCGTACCCTAAACCGAGCCCTAACCCTAACACTAACCCTAACCCTAACCCTAACCCATACCCTACGCCGTACCCGCACCCCTCCCTGAACCCGTACCCTAAGCTGTACCCTAAGCCTAACCCTAAGCCTAACCCTAACCCTAGGCTACCCTTGACTGCTTCTGCCTCCAATAGATTTCCTAAGCACTAGTGTTTTAAGGAACAGCTTAAAAAGAGAATCCTAATGTGATTTCTTTATAATGGGTGTGTTCCTTATCTTATCCTAGTGTCTAAACTCTTCTCCATGGCTGCACGCCCAAATAATATTCCCTTACGTGCTAAGGGGTATCTAGAGAGTGGGATAGGTTTAATAACTACCCTAACCCTAACGCGTACCCTAACCCTAACGCCTACCCTAACCCTAACACGTACCCTAATCCTAACCCGTACCCTAAACCGAGCCCTAACCCTAACACTAACCCTAACCCTAACCCTAACCCATACCCTACGCCGTACCCGCACCCCTCCCCGAACCCGTACCCTAAGCCATACCCTAAACCTAACCCTAAGCCTAACCCTAACCCTAGGCTACCCTTGACTGCTTCTGCCTCCAATTGATTTCCTAAGCAGTAGTGTTTTAAGGAACAGCTTAAAAAGAGAATCCTAATGTGATTTCTTTATAATGGGTGTGTTCCTTATCTTATCCTAGTGTCTAAACTCTTCTCCATGGCTGGACCCCCAAATAATATTCCTTTACGTGCTAAGGGGGAGCTAGAGAGTGGGATAGGTTTACTAACTACCCTAGCCCTAACGCGTAACCTAACCCTAACCCCTACCCTAACCCTAACACGTACCCTAATCCTAACCCGTACCCTAAACCGAGGCCTAACCCTAACACTAACCCTAACCCTAACCCTAACCCATACCCTACGCCGTACCCGAACCCCTCCCCAAACCCATACCCCAAGCCGTACCCTAAGACTAACCCTAAGCCTAACCCTAACCCTAGGCTACCCTTGACTGCTTCTGCCTCCAATAGATTTCCTAAGCACTAGTGTTTTAAGGAACAGCTTAAAAAGAGAATCCTAATGTGATTTCTTTATAATGGGTGTGTTCCTTATCTTATCCTAGTGTCTAAACTCTTCTCCATGGCTGCACCCCCAAATAATATTCCCTTACGTGCTAAGGGGTATCTAGAGAGTGGGATAGGTTTAATAACTACCCTAACCCTAACGCGTACTCTAACCCTAACGCCTACCCTAACCCTAACACGTACCCTAATCCTAAACCGTACCCTAAACTGAGCCCGAACCCTAACACTAACCCTAACCCTAACCCATACCCTACGCCGTACCCGCACCCCTCCCCGAACCCGTACCCTAAGCCGTACCCTAAGCCTAACCCTAAGCCTAACCCTAACCCTAGGTTACCCTTGACTGCTTCTGCCTCCAATAGATTTCCTAAGCACTAGTGTTTTAAGGAACAGCTTAAAAAGAGAATCCTAATGTGATTTCTTTATAATGGGTGTGTTCCTTATCTTATCCTAGTGTCTAAACTCTTCTCCATGGCTGGACCCCCAAATAATATTCCTTTACGTGCTAAGGGGGAGCTAGAGAGTGGGATAGGTTGACTAACTACCCTAGCCCTAACGCGTAACCTAACCCTAACCCTTACCCTAACCGTAACACGTACCCTAATCCTAACCCGTACCCTAAACCGAGCCCTAACCCTAACACTAACCCTAACCCTAACCCTAACCCATACCCTACGCCGTATCCGAAACCCTCCCCGAACCCATACCCCAAGCCGTACCCTAAACCTAACCCTAAGCCTAACCCTAACCCTAGGCTACCCTTGACTGCTTCTGCCTCCAATAGATTTCCTAAGCACTAGAGTTTTAAGGAACAGCTTAAAAAGAGAATCCTAAAGTGATTTCTTTATAATGGGTGTGTTCCTTATCTTATCCTAGTGTCTAAACTCTTCTCCATGGCTGGACCCCCAAATAATATTCCTTTACGTGCTAAGGGGTATCTAGAGAGTGGGATAGGTTTAATAACTACCCTAACCCTAACGCCTACCCTAACCCTAACACCTACGCAAACCCTAACACGTACCCTAATTCTAACCCATACCCTAAACCGAGCCCTAACCCTAACACTAACCCTAACCCTAACCCTAACCCATACCCTACGCCGTACCCGAAACCCTCCCCGAACCCGTACCCTAAGCCGTACCCTAAGCCTAACCCTAAGCCTAACCCTAACCCTAGGCTACCCTTGACTGCTTCTGCCTCCAATAGATTTCCTAAGCACTAATGTTTTAAGGAACAGCTGAAAAAGAGAATCCTAATGTGATTTCTTTATAATGGGTGTGTTCCTTATCTTATTCTAGTGTCTAAACTCTTCTCCATGGTTGGACCCCCAAATAATATTCCTTTACGTGCTAAGGGGTATCTAGAGAGTGGGATAGGTTTAATAACTACCCTAACCCTAACGCGTACCCTAACCCTAACCCCTACCCTAACCCTAACACGTACCCTAATCCTAACCCGTACCCTAAACCGAGCCCTAACACTAACCCTAACCCTAACCCTAACCCATACCCTACGCCGTACCCGCACCCCTCCCCGAACCCGTACCCTAAGCCGTACCCTAAGCCTAACCCTAAGCCTAACCCTAACCCTAGGCTACCCTTGACTGCTTCTGCCTCCAATAGATTTCCTAAGCACTACTGTTTTAAGGAACAGCTTAAAAAGAGAATTCTAATGTGATTTCTTTATAATGGGTGTGTTCCTTATCTTATCCTAGTGTCTAAACTCTTCTCCATGGCTGCACCCCCAAATAATATTGCCTTACGTGCTAAGGGGTATGTAGAGAGTGAGATAGGTTTAATAACTACCCTAACCCTAATGCGTACTCTAAACCTAACCCCTACCCTAACACTAACACGTACCCTAATCCTAACCCGTACCCTAAACCGAGCCCTAACCCTAACACTAACACTAACCCTAACCCTAACCCATACCCTACGCCGTACCCGAACCCCTCCCCAAACCCGTACCCTAAGCCGTACCCTAAGCCTAACCCTAAGCCTAACCCTAACCCTAGGCTACCCTTGACTGCTTCTGCCTCCAATAGATTTCCTAAGCACTAGTGTTTTAAGGAACAGCTTAAAAAGAGAATCCTAATGTGATTTCTTTATAATGGGTGTGTTCCTTATCTTATCCTAGTGTCTAAACTCTTCTCCATGGCTGGACCCTCAAATAATATTCCTTTACGTGCTAAGGGGTATCTAGAGAGTGGGATAGGTTTAATAACTACCCTAACCCTAACGCGTACCCTAACCCTAACCCCTACCCTAACCCTAACACGTACCCTAATCCTAACCCGTACCCTAAACCGAGCCCTAACCCTAACACTAACCCTGACCCTAACCCTAACCCATACCCTACGCCGTACCCGCACCCCTCCCTGAACCCGTACCCTAAGCTGTACCCTAAGCCTAAACCTAAGCCTAACCCTAACCCTAGGCTACCCTTGACTGCTTCTGCCTCCAATAGATTTCCTAAGCACTAGTGTTTTAAGGAACAGCTTAAAAAGAGAATCCTAATGTGATTTCTTTATAATGGGTGTGTTCCTTATCTTATCCTAGTGTCTAAACTCTTCTCCATGGCTGCACCCCCAAATAATATTCCCTTACGTGCTAAGGGGTATCTAGAGAGTGGGATAGGTTTAATAACTACCCTAACCCTAACGCGTACCCTAACCCTAACGCCTACCCTAACCCTAACACGTACCCTAATCCTAACCCGTACCCTAAACCGAGCCCTAACCCTAACACTAACCCTAACCCTAACCCTAACCCATACCCTACGCCGTACCCGCACCCCTCCCCGAACCCGTACCCTAAGCCATACCCTAAACCTAACCCTAAGCCTAACCCTAACCCTAGGCTACCCTTGACTGCTTCTGCCTCCAATTGATTTCCTAAGCAGTAGTGTTTTAAGGAACAGCTTAAAAAGAGAATCCTAATGTGATTTCTTTATAATGGGTGTGTTCCTTATCTTATCCTAGTGTCTAAACTCTTCTCCATGGCTGGACCCCCAAATAATATTCCTTTACGTGCTAAGGGGGAGCTAGAGAGTGGGATAGGTTTACTAACTACCCTAGCCCTAACGCGTAACCTAACCCTAACCCCTACCCTAACCCTAACACGTACCCTAATCCTAACCCGTACCCTAAACCGAGCCCTAACCCTAACACTAACCCTAACCCTAACCCTAACCCATACCCTACGCCGTACCCGAACCCCTCCCCAAACCCATACCCCAAGCCGTACCCTAAGACTAACCCTAAGCCTAACCCTAACCCTAGGCTACCCTTGACTGCTTCTGCCTCCAATAGATTTCCTAAGCACTAGTGTTTTAAGGAACAGCTTAAATAGAGAATCCTAATGTGATTTCTTTATAATGGGTGTGTTCCTTATCTTATCCTAGTGTCTAAATTCTTCTCCATGGCTGCACCCCCAAATAATATTCCCTTACGTGCTAAGGGGTATCTAGACAGTGGGATAGGTTTAATAACTACCCTAACCCTAACGCGTACCCTAACCCTAACCCCTACCCTAACCCTAACACGTACCCTAATCCTAACCCGTACCCTAAACCGAGCCCTAACCCTAACACTAACCCTAACCCTAACCCATACCCTACGCCGTACCCGAACCCCTCCCCGAACCCATTCCCCAAGCCGTACCCTAAACCTAACCCTAAGCCTAACCCTAACCCTAGGCTACCCTTGACTGCTTCTGCCTCCAATAGATTTCCTAAGCACTAGTGTTTTAAGGAACAGCTTAAAAAGAGAATCCTAAAGTGATTTCTTTATAATGGGTGTGTTCCTTATCTTATCCTAGTGTCTAAACTCTTCTCCATGGCTGGACCCCCAAATAATATTCCTTTACGTGCTAAGGGGTATCTAGAGAGTGGGATAGTTTTAATAACTACCCTAACCCTAACGCGTACCCTAACCCTAACCCCTACCCTAACCCTAACACGTACCCTAATCCTAACCCGTACCCTAAACCGAGCCCTAACCCTAACACTAACCCTAACCCTAACCCTAACCCATACCCTACGCCGTACCCGAACCCCTCCCCAAACCCGTACCCTAAGCCGTAACCTAAGCCTAACCCTAAGCCTAACCCTAACCCTAGGCTACCCTTGACTGCTTCTGCCTCCAATAGATTTCCTAAGCACTAGTGTTTTAAGGAACAGCTTAAAAAGAGAATCCTAATGTGATTTCTTTATAATGGGTGTGTTCCTTATCTTATCCTAGTGTCTAAACTCTTCTCCATGGCTGCACCCCCAAATAATATTCCCTTACGTGCTAAGGGGTATCTAGAGAGTGGGATAGGTTTAATAACTACCCTAACCCTAACGCGTACCCTAACCCTAACGCCTACCCTAACCCTAACACGTACCCTAATCCTAACCCGTACCCTAAAGCGAGCCCTAACCCTAACACTAACCCTAACCCTAACCCTAACCCATACCCTACGCCGTACCCGCACCCCTCCCCGAACCCGTACCCTAAGCCATACCCTAAACCTAACCCTAAGCCTAACCCTAACCCTAGGCTACCCTTGACTGCTTCTGCCTCCAATTGATTTCCTAAGCAGTAGTGTTTTAAGGAACAGCTTAAAAAGAGAATCCTAATGTGATTTCTTTATAATGGGTGTGTTCCTTATCTTATCCTAGTGTCTAAACTCTTCTCCATGGCTGGACCCCCAAATAATATTCCTTTACGTGCTAAGGGGGAGCTAGAGAGTGGGATAGGTTTACTAACTACCCTAGCCCTAACGCGTAACCTAACCCTAACCCCTACCCTAACCCTAACACGTACCCTAATCCTAACCCGTACCCTAAACCGAGCCCTAACCCTAACACTAACCCTAACCCTAACCCTAACCCATACCCTACGCCGTACCCGAACCCCTCCCCAAACCCATACCCCAAGCCGTACCCTAAGACTAACCCTAAGCCTAACCCTAACCCTAGGCTACCCTTGACTGCTTCTGCCTCCAATAGATTTCCTAAGCACTAGTGTTTTAAGGAACAGCTTAAATAGAGAATCCTAATGTGATTTCTTTATAATGGGTGTGTTCCTTATCTTATCCTAGTGTCTAAATTCTTCTCCATGGCTGCACCCCCAAATAATATTCCCTTACGTGCTAAGGGGTATCTAGACAGTGGGATAGGTTTAATAACTACCCTAACCCTAACGCGTACCCTAACCCTAACCCCTACCCTAACCCTAACACGTACCCTAATCCTAACCCGTACCCTAAACCGAGCCCTAACCCTAACACTAACCCTAACCCTAACCCATACCCTACGCCGTACCCGAACCCCTCCCCGAACCCATTCCCCAAGCCGTACCCTAAACCTAACCCTAAGCCTAACCCTAACCCTAGGCTACCCTTGACTGCTTCTGCCTCCAATAGATTTCCTAAGCACTAGTGTTTTAAGGAACAGCTTAAAAAGAGAATCCTAAAGTGATTTCTTTATAATGGGTGTGTTCCTTATCTTATCCTAGTGTCTAAACTCTTCTCCATGGCTGGACCCCCAAATAATATTCCTTTACGTGCTAAGGGGTATCTAGAGAGTGGGATAGGTTTAATAACTACCCTAACCCTAACGCGTACCCTAACCCTAACCCCTACCCTAACCCTAACACGTACCCTAATCCTAACCCGTACCCTAAACCGAGCCCTAACCCTAACACTAACCCTAACCCTAACCCTAACCCATACCCTACGCCGTACCCGAACCCCTCCCCAAACCCGTACCCTAAGCCGTAACCTAAGCCTAACCCTAAGCCTAACCCTAACCCTAGGCTACCCTTGACTGCTTCTGCCTCCAATAGATTTCCTAAGCACTAGTGTTTTAAGGAACAGCTTAAAAAGAGAATCCTAATGTGATTTCTTTATAATGGGTGTGTTCCTTATCTTATCCTAGTGTCTAAACTCTTCTCCATGGCTGCACCCCCAAATAATATTGCCTTACGTGCTAAGGGGTATGTAGAGAGTGGGATAGGTTTAATAACTACCCTAACCCTAATGCGTACTCTAACCCTAACCCCTACCCTAACACTAACACGTACCCTAATCCTAACCCGTACCCTAAACCGAGCCCTAACCCTAACACTAACACTAACCCTAACCCTAACCCATACCCTACGCCGTACCCGAACCCCTCCCCAAACCCGTACCCTAAGCCGTACCCTAAGCCTAACCCTAAGCCTAACACTAACCCTAGGCTACCCTTGACTGCTTCTGCCTCCAATAGATTTCCTAAGCACTAGTGTTTTAAGCAACAGCTTAAAAAGAGAATCCTAATGTGATTTCTTTATAATGGGTGTGTTCCTTATCTTATCCTAGTGTCTAAATTCTTCTCCATGGCTGGACCCCCAAATAATATTCCTTTACGTGCTAAGGGGTATCTAGAGAGTGGGATAGGTTTACTAACTACCCTAACCCTAACGCGTACCCTAACCCTAACCCCTACCCTAACCCTAACACGTACCCTAATCCTAACCCGTACCCTAAACTGAGCCCGAACCCTAACACTAACCCTAACCCTAACCCATACCCTACGCCGTACCCGCACCCCTCCCCGAACCCGTACCCTAAGCCGTACCCTAAGCCTAACCCTAAGCCTAACCCTAACCCTAGGCTACCCTTGACTGCTTCTGCCTCCAATAGATTTCCTAAGCACTAGTGTTTTAAGGAACAGCTTAAAAAGAGAATCCTAATGTGATTTCTTTATAATGGGTGTGTTCCTTATCTTATCCTAGTGTCTAAACTCTTCTCCATGGCTGGACCCCCAAATAATATTCCTTTACGTGCTAAGGGGGAGCTAGAGAGTGGGATAGGTTGACTAACTACCCTAGCCCTAACGCGTAACCTAACCCTAACCCTTACCCTAACCGTAACACGTACCCTAATCCTAACCCGTACCCTAAACCGAGCCCTAACCCTAACACTAACCCTAACCCTAACCCTAAC